>NC_141031.1:43832500-44017500 GCF_052040795.2 Danio rerio
TGTGTACACTTTTGAGATCTCAAATTTATCTCATGAGTGCCATTCGTGCGTGCTGTTCTTACATAAATCCACCTGAGGTTGCTGTGTACGCTATTTAAGATCTCAAATTTCTCTCGCTAGTGCCCTTCGCACTTGCTGTTCTCACGTTATATGCACCAGAGGCCGCTGTGTATGCTTTTGAGATCTCAAATTTCTCTCGCTAGTGCCATTCACACCTGCTGTTCCTACATAAATCCGCCAGAGGTCGCTGTGTACGCTATTTAAGATCTCAAATTTCTCTCACAAGTGCCATTGGCATCTGCTGTTCTCACATAAATTTACCAGAGGCCGCTATGTATGGCATTTTCAGATCTCAAATTTCTCTCTTGAGGGCCATTCGCACCTGCTGTTCACGCATAAATCCACCAGAGGCCGATGTGTGCGCTTTTTTAGATCTCATATTTCTCTTGCGAATGCCATTCGCACCTGCTGTTCACGCATAAATCCACCAGAGGTCGCTGTGTACGCTTTTTTTAGATCTCAAACTTCATTCGTGAATGCCATTCACGTCTGCTGTTCTCACATATATCCACCAGAGGCCGCTGTGTGCGCTTTTTGAGATCTCAAATTTCTCTCTCGAGTGCCATTCGTGCGTGCTGTTATTACATAAATCCACCTGAGGTTGCTGTGTACGCTATTTAAGATCTCAAATTTCTCTCACAAGTTCCATTCGCATCTGCTGTTCTCACATAAATTTACCAGAGGCCGCTATGTATGGCATTTTCAGATCTCAAATTTCTCTCTTGAGGGCCATTCGCACCTGCTGTTCTCGCATAAATCCACCAGAGGCCGCTGTGTGCGCTTCTTCAGATCTCAAATTTCTCTTGCGAATGCCATTTGCACCTGCTGTTCATGCATAAATCCACCAGAGGTCGCTATGTACGCTTTTTTTAGATCTCAAACTTCATTCGTGAATGCCATTCACGTCTGCAGTTCTCACATATATCCACCAGAGGCCGCTGTGTGCGCTTTTTGAGATCTCAAATTTCTCTCGCGAGTGCCATTCGCACCTGCTGTTCTCGCATAAATCCACCAGAGGTCGCTGTGTATGCTTTTTCAAATCTCAAACTTCTTTCGTGAATGCCATTCACGTCTGCTGTTCTCACATATATCCACCAGAGGCTGCTGTGTACGCTTTTTCAGATCTCAAATTTCTCTCGCCAGTGCTATTCATGTCTGCTGTTCTTGCATAAATCCACCAGAGGCCGCTGACTGACTAACCAACCGTTAACCCCCCACACACCCTCTTCCCTAAACCCAACTGATAGTGTTTTCAAAAGCACAGATTTTTACCAAGTTTTCAGATCTTACAACGTTATCACCCTGTTAATTACTTGTTTATTTTATTGTTTGCCTTTTGTTTTTGTTTACCTGCTTTCCGTAACTGTTCTTCACCCGTTGTCACTCCTCTCTGCGTCTCAAGTCCTCCGACACATCTGGTGAGCCACTAGACAAACTAGTGACAGTGGTAGAGCAGTCGGCTGGTAGCGCGAAATGAAACACAAGCTGTTAGCGGCGTCATTCCGTTGCCCTTCGTTTTAAAGACCCACCTCTGGCTACATAATTCACGATCTCCAGAAATGTATATGCAGGTTTTCACAATGAGCCTGTGTTGGTTTCTCTCGCATGTTTGCCATACTGTAATAACATGGCTCGTAGCTTGACACCGCTGGCCCCGATTACATATTTATGAGAAGAAGATAAACATAAATGACGTATTTATGGTTCCCCTACTGAGCCATGTAATGACACGCACGCTCTCATGCCTGCTTCCCTGTGGTCTGGTTGTAATGGCAGTCGTTCTTGTCATTATCAGGCAGAGCGGACGTTGAGGCCGGGGTGTGAGTGATCGATCGCAATACGGAAACCGAGTGATCGCAATGCGGAAACAGGCCCCGTGCGGAAGAACGAGCCAAATGAATTGTTTGGCGACTACACCAAATCTGGACTACGAATATGGACTCTCCGGCAGAGTGCGCCTGTATTGCTAAGCATCTTTTCTTGTTTTGTTTTGCTCTGCTTTGCAATACATGAGGCACTGTTTTCGAAAACTCCAGGTAGCAAGAAAATCACGAACTGACGAACGAAGAACTGAATGAGGCAAAACTCATATTCGCATTCTTTTCCTCAGTCATGTGTAATATTTACATGAGCATGTACAGATATGAGATCTTCCACTAAGGAATATGATGTAAATAAGTGGCACTGTACAGGCAAACGCTCTGAGAAATTAAACAACTGTCGCACAGGACAAATGTTTTGCTTAAAGGTGTTGTTCTGATTTAACGCCTCATCTGTTTTGCCGCTCTTTTCATTTATTTATTTTACCCCATTATATTTGAGTAATTATTGACATGTAAAAAAACTCACCCAAAACGAAAGATTCAGTCGTTTACTCACCATTCACTTGTCACAACAAGTGAAGGTTATTTAATAACTAATTTGGAGAGGTCTTGTGCTTATGATTGTCCACAGCTGGTCCCTCATTAACTAACACATGATTCACCAATCAGATGATTCCTGAAGCTGCGGTCACTCTAGAGTTTGAGCATGCGAAATTATGTCGTACAGCGCTGTGAAAAGGGGCGGGAGACGATTAGACATTTAAAAAAGCAAGCGATTGAGAGAGGTTTTGACTTATGCTGAGTTCAGACTGCATGATTTTAGCCACGATTTTGACTCGCCAAAAGGTTTTGTGAAATCGCCGACAAATGCCTGAAATCACAGGCAAATCAGTGCTCGTGCAAGTGAGTAGCAATAACACAGTATGAACTGTCAAAGATGCGATCTGAGAGAATCGCCAATGAGTCGCCGATGCCTGTGAGATATTTGGTGGGCTGAATATCTGGAGCTGTCGGTGATTCAAATCATGCTGTGTGAAATGAGATGAGCCAATGAGAGAGCAGCATTTACTTGCGTGTGTGTGTGTTTGTGTGTGTGTCTACCTGCCGGCCAGCAGGAGGTTGAGGGAGTAGTTAAAAGCGCTCATTTTAAGTTTATTTGGACCCAAGAAATGGAGGAAAACTAGTGTAAATTTGGCAGGAGCAGCCATGTCTGTTTGATGTTTCATACAGAAAGTTAAACAAGGAAGTTGGGGAGAAATTGCTAATTCCCCTCAAACCCTGGTAAGCAAATATGTACATTTTCTACCCCATTAAAGGCTTCTTTCTCGTTATGTAGTTAATAACAAAAGATATACGACGTGTTTTTGGCTGTGAGACGTAGTTTGGATTCATCCTGTTGTAAAGTCATGCAGTGTGAAACCCCCTGTCGCAGATCCATCTTGCAGTGTAAACAAAGCAGCGACAAAATGCTAGCCCAGATAGTCGTGCATGAAAATCATGCAGTCTGAACTCGGCACTACAGTACAGAGAGGTCATGTTTGGATTGGTCTCACGGAGTCAAGTGATGCGATTTCGCAGGTCAGAATTCACCAAGCTTGTTAACTTTGCAACACAGCGAAATGCAAAACTCATCGCATGAACTTGCATTTCCGGCGTATGAATGGAAGTCTATGGGGAGAAAAGTCCAGTGTGACCGCAGCTTAACTCACTATTAATAATCAAAGTTTCTTACCTAGTATCTTCATCTTGAAGAATTCCCCCCTCCCACCCCTACTCCCTTCTAGATTGGGCGACAGGGCAGAACAGTAATTAGCACTGTTGCCTCACAGCAAGAATGTCACTGGTCAAAGTCCCTACTAAACCAGTCGACATTTCTTTGTGGAGTTTGCTCCCCGCGCTCGCGTGGGTCTTCCCCCGGATTTCTCCCACAGCCCAAAAACACATGACATAGGTGATTCTAAATTGGCATCATAGTCGGGCTCTAAGTAAGCCGTAAATCTCTCCTTAGCCATCCGTATATCTGTCATTAGCCAGAAATAAGTCAGGGAGTTTATCGAGATCTGAGTTCAAACTCCCCTCTCATCCTGCTAACCAGAGGGAGCCCAGAGCTCGCGTGTCTTATAAGCTCAGGGCTCTCTCCTGGGACAGCATGCCAAACATGCTTTATTATCAGTCATCAGCTAAGTGTGAACTCTTGAATGTTTCCATTTTTCTGTTAAACATAAAAGAAGCTCTTTTGAAAAATGTTGGAAACCTATAACCATTGACTTCCATAGTATTTATTTTTCCTACTACAGTCGTCAATGGTTACAGGTTTTTGACATTCTTAAAAATATCTCATTTTGTGTATTTTAGAAAAAGGAAGCTCGTAAAGCGATGAAACCACTTGAGGGAGAGTATATATATATATATATATATATATATATATATATATATATAACTTTTTTATTTTTGGGTGAACAACCCCTCTAATAATATGAATAACATAAATCAGGCTGTTGTTGACAGTCAAGCAACAAAACTGACTATACTATATTACTCACAGTTCAAACACATAAGCTATAGGTGAATTGGATAAACTAAATTGGCCGTAGCGTATGAGTGTGTGTGTGTGTGTGTGTGAGAGAGAGAATGAGTGTGTATGGGTGTTTCCCAGTACTGGGTTGCAGCTAAGGGCATCCACTGTGTTAAACATATGCTGGATAAGTTGGTGGTTCATTCTGCTGTAACGACCCCTGATGAATAAATGGACTAAGCCGAAGGAAAGCTCTCAAGAAATACCTGATCTAGGACCCCTTTACATCCTCATTGACCAGGCGGGAGCCCTGGGCTCAATTATCTCCGAGCTCAGGGTTCTCTCCCGGGACAGCATGCCAAACCTGCTAATATTATCAAGCAATATCAGCGAACTCTTGAATATATAATTCTAGTAAAAGTGATGTGAGAGGAAATCCATAAAAATGAAGTGGACTTTGGTGTCATCTGGTGGCTATTTTTTATTATAGCGCCTAAACGAAATGTCACAGGAAGTTACATTTTTGATATATTAATTTTATTTATTCATTTGGCTTAGTCCCTTTATTCTTCAGAGGTCACCAAAGCGGAATGAACTGCCAAATTATCCAGCATAAATTCATTAATTTATTCATTTTCTTTTTGGCTTAGTCCCTTGACTCCCTTTGTTAATCTGAGGTCGCCACAGCGGAAAGAAACCAACTTATCCAGCAGGTTTTATGCAGCGAATGCCCTTCTAGCTGCAACCCATCACTGGAAAACACCCATGCACTCTCATTCACTACAATTTAGTTCATCCAATTCACCTATTGCGCATGTGTTTGGACTGTGGGGGGAAACCAGAACCACACAGAAATGCCAACTGACCCAGCCAGGACTCGAACCAGCAACCTTGCTAACCACTGACCCTCTGTGTCGCTGTTATATTAACTTATAATACCTAATAATTTAATATACATATTACATTAACTAATCTTCGGAACACACACATACAAAATGTTTTTAAAAACATGGTTTTGGTTTCACATTAATGTTTTAGATTGCAAAATATTTTATTTAAAAAAGCATTTATATTAATATAGCATGTTTACCTATATTTCCTATTTAAATAGTAATAATTTATTTTCACATTTAATATGTACTTCATTTTTGAAATGTTGAGTGTCTTTAAAGAGGTTCAACTTAGATCTAAACGACTAATTATTCACGAATCAGATAATGCATGTCTGTTCACTACTCTAACCAGCAGGTGGCGCAGTAGGACCAATAATGAGTTCAATTCAGCTCTTAACTGGTGGTAACTAGATTTCCTTGTTCAAGAGAAACTACTTTCTGCTTTAACCTAAACAAAGCACGAGCAGCAGTTAGGGTCAGTCATTTCACATACTTGCTGCATGTCTGATCTTGTTCCAAACACCCCACCAATGCTGAAAAAGACCCATGAGACAGTTTTAAAAAGACAAGACTGTTTTTTTTATTTATAATCCTGAACCAAACTATACAAAGCAGTGGTCAAAAAGCAACCAAAACACATTAATAAAAAAAACAAAAACAGGTTTTGCTTGAAGGACTGAAAGAACACCAGTACCAGCATACAGTTCTGTTATAGATTGTTTTCATTCTGCACTTCCCATATAAAACACAATGATAAAACAAAAAACCCCAAAACTGTACATAAGGATAGAAAGATACAATCCTTTTTAAATGCATATGGAACAAAAGACCTTCAAGATTTAAAAAGGGGTTAATTAACATGTTATAAGAGGGAGGGGGGGGCAGTGTTGACCAAAGAAAGCCCCTCGTTTATATGAGCCATCTGTTATGTTAACCGATCTGCCAAAGCGAGGGATTAACTTCTAGCAGCACAACCAGGTTAAACATTGTCTATTAGCCCCTGCTTAAAACTCATCTTTGGTCTTTAGTGGATCAGAAAAATGTCACCCATGAAAAAATGACAGAACCTTAGGCTTTCAGTTGCTTGCGTGTACATCCGTTGGTCGTATAACAGAGTAGAATGTGTGCTTGTTAAACGAACGTGTGCTAAAACGTTTCTTTTTTTTTATATTCATGGTCCAATGTTGGTCCTACACCAATAAATAAGGTCTTACAAAAGGGGGGACAGGGTCATGATGTTATGGGCCTCAGTGCAATAAAAGAAGATGTTGTAGCGGCAAAGGAATGTCTGTGAGATTTACAGAAAGCACAAACTCTACTAGGTCAGACTGACCATACAGACAGAGCTACTGAATGGCAGCATGAACTTTAAGCTTTGACTTCAGCAGCCTCTGTGGAGTCGCCGTTCTCCTCTGTCTTCTGTTTCTTTGTCTCCACTGCCTCCTGAATGAGCAGAACAAGCACATGTTAGGAGCTGGTGAACATGCTGGAGACGTTGATGCTTGAGAAACAGGAATCTGGAACTCACCTCCTCTTCTGCAGGACGTTTCACAGGGTGTTCCTCTGCCGCTGCCTCTTCCTCAGCACCGTTTTCCTCTTCCTCGGCCTCTCCTGCTGTTGAAATCAAACAGGTAGGTTTTTATTAAACGATCATGAAAATAAATGTTCTGTTTTTATAAATGGTACTATCAAAAATAAAATTCAAAGTCAAACTCACCCTCCTCGTCCTCCCCACCCTCTTCATCCTCATGAGCTTCCTCTTCTTCATGTGAAGCACCGTTAGTCTAAAAGAAAAAAAAAAAACACCATGAGTGAAACCGATACCTGATGATTTGGGGATTTATGAGCAACGTTAGTAATTAAGTGTCATTACGATATGATTTCTGAAGTATGTGGGAAGGTCAGCCATGTGCTGAGAAAGCATGTGCAGAGCTTTAAAGGGGGTAGTTCACACAACATTTTAAATATACTCATACTTCAGTCATTACAAACCTATTAAAGATTCTTTATTCTGTCAAACACAAAAGAAGAAACTTTGAAGAATGTTAGAAACCTGTAACCATTGACTTCCAGGGTTTCTCTTACCTATTATGAAATCAATAGTTACATGTTTCCAACATTCTTCAAAATATCTTCTTTTGTGTTCAACGTAAGAAACTCAAACGTACAAAGGAAATAGTGAGGGTGAACTATCCCCTTAAAGCTGTCTTCTCATACATCTGTGTCAGTTCTCGAACCCTAAACAAAGAGCAGCGTGATGAATGAGGGGGAGGGGGCCCTCAGACACCTGCGCGGCGAGCTGGGGACAAAAGCCACAAGGCCTGCTGGGAAATACTCAACGCTTACTGTTCCATTTCCATTGGCAGGTGCGTCTTCGCTGCCGTTTTCCTTCGCAGCCTCCGCTGCCTCTTCAACCACCTCTTTCTTTTCTTTCAGGTCCTGAAATGAAGAAGTGCATCGGTTAATAAATAAACCCAGGCTGACTACATAAACAATGCAGCGTTTTGCTTATTTGCTTAAAATGAGTGTGCTTTTCATGGTAGTGAAGGGGAAAGTTTGAGAGTTTCTTCCCCACCCACACACACAGATGAGACACAGGCCACACACACACACACCAGCTGGCCGACTGCCTGTTAAAATATATTAAATAGCATACCAACGCCAGAGCCTTAGGTTTTGGCTTTAAAACACCTTTAGAACTAATATGTATATATAATTTATATATATAAAAACTAAATATTAAGCACAAGATGGAAAAGTATGTCAGAAGTTCATGAAGTCATATGCATACTATGTAATACAGAGTTTATATAGAAAGTGTATATGTATATATATATATATATATATATATATATATATAACATATACACACACACACATACGTATAGAGAGAGAGGTTTTATGTTTTAAATGTTTAAATATTTAATAAATGTTTAATATTCTTTTCAATTAAGCTTTATTGACTATATATGTATAATAGTTAGTCATAAAGCGATTAATGGTAAAACTATTTATTTTTGGGCTCGGTTGTATAGTTTTTTTTCTAAAAACGGTCCTACAATAGATCTATTATTTACTCAATCGATTCAAGCTCACGCCTTCGTGAATTAAATCTATTGTTCGGACACACATGTCGAGGTCACGTAAGGTTATTTCGTGCCGTCTTGCCCCCTATGCCCCTTTTTATTCCCCGGTTACACTCGTGCACGCGCATGCGCGCACACGCGTCGAGCTGGAAACAAAAGGAGGTAGAGCGCGCGCCAAGACAACGTGCTCGAGAGACTGGGGGCGGGAGGCGCGAACGATTTACAGCACGCGGCGGCGATATTCCCGCCTATTCGAGCGGCAGAGATCAAGAGCCCTGACTTTACACACACACACACACACAAAAATTCAAAGAAAGAAAAAATGGCAGATGGTTCACCAATTCACTCCCCCCGATACCCTACACTTAACGTTAATGGGATATGATTACATATGGGAATAGACGTCGAATTCACTTCTCACAGAGGTTTGTTTCAATTCTTCACTTACTGTTGAATGAAAATGTTTTCCTTTTTAACCGTTAATTTAAACACGACGCGAATAAACGGAAAAATATTGCTAATTGAAGAAAATAACCATTCACACATTTCCGTTAAGTAACGTTATAAAAGTAACCGTTGAGAACACCTCCAACGTTAACCGACAGATTTCTTTTACTCTTTTTTTATTTCCAGGTAAGCCCTTTTCCATCAAATACATCGTATTCAGGTAAACTTACCTTTGCGGTGATCTCGGGGGTGGTGGTTGTATCAACAGCGGTATCGGCCATGGTGGTTTATAGAGATGATTTAAAGAAAAATGTCCGAGAAAGCGTTAAGAGAGGTGGGATGAGGTAGGAGACGGTCGGTCGGACGGACGTGAGGAGGAAGAGTGAATCAAAACTGCCTGAACCTGAGAACTGAAAGGCACGTCGAGCGCAGCGGCAACCACACTGATATCTGATTGGACAGGAGCACAGCAACGTAAATCCGTTCTTTGATTTGATTGGTGAAGCCACTGTCGATTGTCCTCCCCTTTGCCCGCCTCAGTGTAGTGCGTCCTTCTGGTCTTATTGGTGGAATATATAATTTGACTCTTTACCCGGTCTTTTAAAATTCATGTTATGGTTATCGAACAGGCCAGGATCAATTCAGGACATTCTGCTGACTTTAGGACAAGATTTGTATGCTTTATTTTAGTGTTTTAATAATACTGAAGAAAATTCAGCTTGATTTGCAGTATAAATATATTTATATTAGTACAACTCATACTTGGGTAAAAATAGTATATAATGTGTATATGTGGTTCTAGTTGAGTTCCTCCTTTTTATCACACAAACCTTTTATTATGTGCCTTTTTATCTTTTGATAGCTGTTTTGTGTGGTTGGAACTTGGCCATCAGTAGTATAAATCACATTTCATATATTTATGTAGTACTGTTTTAGATAAAAATTGAATATAATATTGTTATATGTGGTTCTGGTTGACTTATTTCCTCTTTATTCATTTATAATTTGGTTTGCCCTTTATTTTGATGTAATCTCTTGATATTTTGTGTGGTTGGAACCTGCCAATATAAATCATATTTCATATACTTATGTAGTATCATTTTAGATATAAATAGCACATTGTTATATGTCAGTCTTGTGGAGTTATTTCCCCTTTTTATTGCACAAAAATTTTATTATTTGCTTTGACCTTTCTTTTTTGATGTAATCTCTTGATAGCTATTTTGTGTGGTTGGAATCTGCCTATATAAATCACATTTCATAGATTTATGTAGTATTATTTTAGATAGAAGTATATAATGTTGTATGTCATTTATGTTGAGTGATATCCCCCATTTTATTGCACAAACTTGCATTATTTAGACCTTAGACCTTTCATTTTTTTAGTAATCTCTTGATAGCTGTTTTGTGTTGTATATTTCATATACTGTTTTAGGTAGATAACTGTATATAACCTTGGCATATGCCATTCTGGCTGAGTTATTTCCCCCATTTTATTGCACAAAACTTGCATTATTTGCTTTGACCTTTCTTTTTTTTACGTAATCTCTTAAAAGCTGTTTTGTGTGGTTGGAACCTGCGTATCAGTAGTATAATTCATATTTCATATACTATTTTAGGTAGAAAATAATATGTAGTATTGTTATATGTCATACTGGTTGAGTTATTTTGATCTTTTTATTGTACAAAACTTGCATTTTTGCTTTGACATTTATTTATTTTTTGACGTTATCTCTTGATAGCTTTTTTTGTGTGGTTGAAACCTGCCTATCAGTAATATAATTCAAATTTCAAATATATGTAAAACTATTCTAGGTAGAAAATAGTATATAATATTGTTACATGTGGGTCTAGTTGAGTTATTACCCCTTCATTATTGCACAAAACTTGCCTGATTTGCTTTGACCTTTCTTTTTTGACGTAATGTCTTGATAGCTGTTTTGTGTGGTTGAAATCTGCCAATATAAATCATATTCTTGCAAGCAGTTTTGTGTGGTTGGAACCTGCGTATCAGTACTATAATTTATATTTCATGTGCTATTTTATGTATAAAATAGTATATAATATTGTTATATGTTGTTCTAGTTGAGTTATTCCCTCTTCTTTATTGCACAAAACTTGCCTGATTTGCTTTGACCTTTCTTTTTTGACGTAATCTCTTGATAGCTGTTTAGTGTGGTTGGAACCTGCCTATCAGTAATATAATTAATTTCATATACTATTTTAGGTAGAAAATAGTATATAATGTTGTTATATGTCACACTGGTTGAGTTATTTCCCCCATTTTATTGCACAAAACTTGCATTATTTGCTTTGACCTTTCTTTTTTGACGTAATCTCTTGATAGCTGTTTAGTGCGGTTGGAACCTGCCTATCAGTAATATAATTAATTTCATATACTATTTTAGGTAGAAAATAGTATATAATGTTGTTATATGTCACACTGGTTGAGTTATTTCCCCCATTTTATTGCACAAAACTTGCATTATTTGCTTTGACCTTTCTTTTTTGACGTAATCTCTTGATAGCTGTTTTGTGTGGTTGGAACCTGCCTCCAAGCCTGCATAGATGAATTCAAGCTTCTTTGGAGGCTTTGTTTACAGCCACAGTTTCATTAGCATGTTGTATTCAGGGCCCATTGTGTCCCAGATGGAGACGCACCGGGCAGCTGTTTCATTCATAATGAGAAGAAGTCACACTAAGTTGCTAACATGACCACTCCACACCATCTCAGCAAAGATAACTTGCAGATTTATAGCTTAAAAGATAAAGCCACGCGTTTGGTTTCTCCGTCACAGGAAGAGTGGCCTATACCTGTTGCATAAGGAACAAATTACAGTGGCAGTTAATAATGTTCTCTGCTTCCCCTTTCTAGGGGTCAAACGAGTCAAAGCCTGCCTCACATCTGCAATTCCTCAA
Source organism: Danio rerio (assembly GCF_052040795.2). Taxonomy (NCBI): domain Eukaryota; kingdom Metazoa; phylum Chordata; class Actinopteri; order Cypriniformes; family Danionidae; genus Danio; species Danio rerio. The sequence continues at coordinate 43,844,244 of NC_141031.1, forward strand.
AAGGAGCAAGTACTCTTGTATTGCTAAACTAAACACCATTTGTATTTTTGTAGTTAAGAATGAATCTTTTTTATATTTCCGGGTTTTTCCAGTGGTCATAGTTTGGTAAACTAAGAGCGCAGTGAATTGGAGAGTACAACAAATATTTCTTACAATCCCATTTGCTTTAATAATGAAGGAAAAACTACACAATGCTGTTATCAAGACTTTCAGAAAAAGGAATAAAATAGTGTAAGACTGATAACGACAGCCAGAAGAGAGAATAATGTCAAATTTACTGTCCTGTCCCCATAGACACTGCATTTCAAAAACTTAAATACAACAATATTTAAGATTTAAGATTATGATGACCATTAAACACGTCATAACAGTCCTGTAAAAAGGCTCCATATGCATAATGGTGGAACTTTAAGCAGGGGTTTCATTCGCATGCACATTTAAAGACCCCCTCCCCGTCTGAATCTCATCAGATCTGCCGTACCGTGGTAACAAAGCCCACTTGGTGGTCACAGATGGTGTGGGCCTGTGCTGAGCTCTGTGAGGGGTCAGCATGTAGTCTTTGTTTTATCAGATGGAGTGTTATGCAGGACTGAACCATTGGTTTAAACCTCTGCTTTGACTCTGATGTAAATGAGAAGCTGAAAACAGTGATTTGGAGACTAAGGCTCCGTTTACACTATTGCGTTTTCGTTTTAAAACGCATACGTTTTGCTACGGTTACAGCATCCGTGCACACTACGCCGGAGTTCTTGAGCGCCGAAAACGGAGCGTTTCGAAAACGCTGGAGAGGCCGTTTTCATTCTGAAACGCTGCTGCTCCGTCTCAGTGTGGATGAGAAAAAACGAAGATATCTGAAAACGGAGGCGGGACTGCTGAGATTCGCTACCTGATTGGTGCTTTTGTGTCATTGCGTATCCTTCCCTTATTCGTCCAGCCCCTATCACATGACTATAACACATGGCTTTAACGCTACCGGAGGACAGTACTGTAAACAACAACATGGACACAGAAATGGGAGCATTGTTTGCACTATTGTCTGTTTTAGGCGCCATTGTACAGTTAAATTCTGCCTTTTTTACTACAGTGGGGGCAAATATTTGCTAGAACGCGCATGCCCAGAGTGCGCGAATGGTCACGTGATATACGTTTTTGGTGGCGTAGTGTGGACGGAGATATGTTCAGAAACGCTAGGTGAAACGCTAGTGTGGACGTGGATCGTTTTTGATCTAAAACACTGTTTTCAAACTAAAACACACTAGTGTAAACAGGCCTCAGTGTGGATGAGGAAAAACGGAGACATCTGAAAACGGAGGCGGGGCTGCCGTGATTCGCTACCTGATTGGTGCTTTTGTGTCTTTGCGTATCCGTCCCTTATTCGTCAAGCCCCTATCACATGACTACAACACATGGTTTTAATGCTACCGGAAGACCGTACTGTAAACAACAACATGGGCACAGAAATGGGAGTGTTGTTTGCACTATTTTCTGTTTTAGGCGCCATTGTGCAGTTATTCATTTGTTACGTTTAGTAACAACTCAACCTCGTCACCTGTCCACAAAAATACCTCTCTTACTTTCTTTGCCATCGCGTTTAATGTTCAACCGGTGTTTGTTGACTTACAATAACCAAATGCCGAGCGAGACACATGCTTTCTGTTTATACTAGAACGCGCATGCCCAGAGTGCGCGAATGGTCACGTGATATACGTTTTTGGTGGCGTAGTGTGGACGGAGATATGTTAAGAGATGCTAGGTGAAACGCTAGTGTGGATGCGGATCGTTTTTGATCTAAAACGCCGTTTTAAAACTAAAACGCACTAGTGTAAACGGGGCCTAATGGCGTACTCACACTATGTACAGTTGCCTTGAACCGCCTGCACTCACATTACATTCAGGCCTGGGCACGCTTACGTTATCGACGCTGCGCTGTTCAGTAAGCGCTCTCGCTCAACACAGTGGAGTGGAATGTCTTTAGTTATAGCGTTTAAGTCGTTTGATATGCGGTGACATACCTTCAAACATTCCACCGAACAGATCAGCCACTTTTGACGCTCATAAACAATCATAAAGTCCGCGTGCTGCAGGAATTAGGAGTTTTGCTGAAGGTGCAGCTGTCGTGCAGTGAGGGGTTTGCGTCTTTAATAAACGATGACAGTTTGCATTCACTGAACAGTACGAATGATTAATAAACATATGAAATAGTCCCTTAAAAGTCACGTCTCGCTTTCAGTGTCGAGCTTAGGCGCATTTTGCACTCACAAACAAGCGTACCGCAGCAAAGCTCAAGAGAACCACACTCAGGCACACCTCTTCCAACCGGACTAGGGCCGTCCAAGTGAACCGTGCCTGAGCCCAATTCAGCGCACTCACACCTTTCAAACGAGAAACGGGCCTGGGAACGATTTGGATAGCATAGTGTGAGTATGCCCTAAAGCTTTATTAGTCAGACTAGTTTTATATACTGAAGTAAATTTTGATAGTGATAAAAAAAAATCATATCTGCAAATTAAATGTAACTTAATTCTAATTTTTTTTCTGCTAAAACTTTCTTAAAATTTTCACTTATTTTTTTGGTTACACATTAAAATAATGGTTCATATGTTGATGTATTCTCTATAATGAAGAAATGATGAATAAAGCTGATAGTCTGAAAAAGCGCATACTGCAGCCTCTTGCGGATTCACGAAAACAAAAAATTGCAAGAATACGCATCTCCAAGGAAATATTTTGCGGTCTCCAGAAACGTCCACGGGACTACGTTTTCAGAATGAGCCTGGGTTGGTCCAAACACATGCACTTTAGGTAAATTGGATAAACTAAATTGGACGTAGAGTATGTTCAATACACTTCAATGCATCTTCATTTCTATAGCGTTTTTACAATGTAGATTGTGTCAGACAAGATTATAGTGAATTGAAACAGTGTCAGTTCAGTTTTCAGAGTTTAAGTTCAGTTCAGTTTAGATTAGTTTAGTTCAGTTCAGTGTGTTTTAATTCACTGCTAAGAATCCAAACACTGAAGAGTAATCAAAAAAGTCCCGAACTATGCAAGCCAGTGGCAACAGTGAGGAGGAAAAAAAAAACTTCACCAATATGTGTATGAATGAGTGTGTATGGGTGTTTCCCAGTACTGGGTTGCAGCTAAAAGGGCATCCGATGCTTAAAAAATATGCCGGAATAGTTGGCGGTTCCTTCCGCTGTGGTGACCTCTGACACAGAGACTAAGCTAAAGTAAAATGAATGCATGAATGAATAAATAAAATAGGTAAATGAATGAAGTGTATTAATTTGCAAACGTTTGTTCTTTACTAACAACTGCAAATCTCTTCAGAAGGTTAAAAGCAGATCTAGTTTAAAAAAAGGACATTTTAATAATATAAATGAAAGAATCAATAGCTCCACAATAAAGTCAGCACCCGCTGTGTCTGCCATGGGTCAGAAAAGAAAATAGTCCTGCCCCCAAACATTTCATTGGCTGAGCAGATTTTGATCGCCAAGCAATGTTAAAAAAAAGAGATCAGTCAGCAGCAAACAGCTCCAAACAACAACAATAATCCCATCTGCGCCAATACATGACATTATAACACATTAATAACAGCCACGATGGTGACTCAGTGCTTAAAAAAAAGAAAACACAACTATCAAACATCTTGAACAAAATTGAAGGGAGGATGTAATTAGTCCTAGAGATGAAAGTGTTATGTGCGCTCTTAATCTAATGAGGGTTTTAGGGCTTGAGCGTGGATTGGTTTGGCAGTTTGTCAGAAAGGGTGGAGACATTTTGGAGAGTAAGAGAAAATTAATTCAATCTCATAAAGCTCTTGTTTGCGCTTTGGACGCAAGCACAGTGGAACACATGCACACAGAAGGCTCTTTCATTGGGGAAATGAAGACCATATGTAGCGCACACCGAAGCAGCCGTCTGCTGCTGGAAGCCCACGATGTGTCTGCTGTACAAATCCAGACAAGCAACAGACGCTTTTTTTTTATTTTAAGAAAACACTTCTCGTCCAAGCATTACTCATTCCCTGCAACTGGAAAATGGGAGCAATCGCAGAGGAGAGAGTCTTTGTTAGGTCATTTCCTGTCATTTTTTTCCCTCTTCTAGTATATACCCACAGCCAGCCCACGAGCGAGATTTGTTTCCATGGATACTGGAACAATTCCAACGATTGCCTGCTGGTTTTTTTAGTGTGCTCTTTGATGAAGGAAAGCCTTAGAATAAGCAGAGATGGGAAAAAGAAGAAAGGAGCCAACATGTTTCTTTAATCCTCACATCTTCTTTCATGCAGTGTGATGAGTTACTCTTTCTTTCTGTCTTTGTGTTTTTTTATCTTGATTTTTAGGATTGCAAATTAAATATACACCCATGAAGTTCTTCTGAAATCAAAATCTCAAAGGCTATCTCACGGCAACTTCTTACCTTTTGATTTAATGGGTAATTCGTATGAATTTGTGTGATCTCATTTATACAGTTTAGTACTATTTGCTCATCTCCAAATAACAGTTGGGGTTTGGTTGTTTTTAAAAGAATCGTACATTTTCATACGACTGAACTTTTGACGTATGCCTTATGACAACTGAACTTATAACATATAAATTTGAATGAATTTGCCACTAAACTGACGAAATGTAAAATTGTTTAGTTTCCTTCTGAGATCAGGCTAAAGTGACAGTTTTTTCAGTCTTAAGGCCCGTGCACACCGTTTTTTGCTTGCGTTTTCCGGCGACGTTTAACACCTTGTGACTAAATAAAGTGTGATCGCGCACACCAATGCGCAAAACACCAGGCGAAAAAAAAACCTTAATTAAAAAAAAAGCCTCATGCTCGTTTTTTTTGTTTTTGTTTTGATGCATCGCATCAAAACTATCTAATGTCAAGGAGTGATTTCGCATACTCTTTTGCTTGAAGCCAGTGAAAATCACTTGGGTTTGAATCTGTAAAATCGTCTTGAAAAATGCTGATGATAAATGCGAACAAAAAGCGCCTCGGTGTGTACGAGGCTTATACTGTGTTCAAACCAGACGTGGATTTACATGTTAAGTCAATGCAAATGAGTGAATTGACATCCTGCGGCCTTCCCGCAAATAGGTCGCGGCTGGAAGGGCATTCGCTGCGTAAAAACTAGCTGGATAAGTTGGCAGTTCATTCCGCTGTGTCGACCCCGGATTAATAAAGGGACTAAGCCGACAAGAAAATGAATGAATGAATGAACATCCTGCGGTGCAAATGGCACGCCGCGAATTGAGAGTTTTGCTTGTTTGACGCACTTAACATGCATTTCACACGAATCGCTCAAGTTCGAAAATCTGAACTTCAGCGGACACTGGTGCCGCGTTGACCCATCAGAAGCTGCTGTTGGTGTAATGAGTGAAATCCTCCAGCCGACACTGACAACAGTTCATCCAACTGGGCTCGGCTCTGTCAGAAGCACCGCTGAAAGCCTCCATCATCCAGGTTCAGTTTCTGGAGGAGATTATGAGCTCAAAGAGCTGGACCTAGTGGACTCAGGATTTAGTGGCCCTTAACGTATCGACGCAGTTTTTCAGCCTTCATAAAACACATAAACAATGTTATTTTCTTACTAAAACCCATGTTAGCCATTTAAAAACTAAGCTAGAGTCACCGGGCAGACAGAAGCCCTGCCCATCATGCGAATCCGCGTCTGTTCTGAAGTGAATTTGACGCGCAAATGAAGCCGATTTGATGGGCGAATGAAGCAGGGTTTCATGCCAGTCGATTTAAATTAATGAAATCTTTCCAAACACAGCTATTCAAATCGTCTTATAAAATATATTCATATCACTGCAAAAATATCACAACAAAAGATTTTTCCAGTATCGTGCAGCCCTAGTTATTTTTCTCCTCAGTAGGTACTATAGAGTTTCATGTTACATCGAATGTTAATTGCATTACTTTATTTTTATTTATTATTATGTACAACTACAGCTTTTTGCCGTAAATTTGACAGATTTGTTTGCATTTAGAAAATTAATAACTTTTGTTTTTTCACTTCCTAAAATTTATAGTTTTTTATGGCATTACAGAGCATGTGTCTTCAGATCTTCTGACCAATCAAATGCTCTCTACAAACTGAAATGTCCCGCCCCCAAAAAAGATGCAGCTGAAATCTGCATATATAAGAACAGAATACATTCATTTATTCATTTTCTTTTCAGCGTAGTCCCTTTATTAATCAGGGGTCGCCACAGCGGAATGAACCGCCAACTTATCCAGCATATGTTTTACGCAGCGGATGCCCTTCCAGCCGCAACCCAACACTGGAAAACACTGTTCACTCTCATTCACTGACATACACAACAGCCAATTTAGCTAATTCAATTCACCTGTACCCCATTCTCCATACTGTGGTGGAAACAGGAGCACCCGGAGGAAACCAACGCGAACATGGGGATAACATGCAAACTCCGCACAAAAATGCCAACTGACCCAGTAGGGGCTTGAACCAGCGGCCTTCTTGCTGCGAGGTGATCGTACTACCCACTGCCCACAGAATAAATAACTATTATTTATTAGTCATAACAATGTGGGCCATAAAATGAACATTTACAGTAATTTGAAACACCAGCATTAAACAGAAATAAATAGGCATTGCTTTATAAGAACAGACACTTTCACATGCTGATGCAAAACCGTCCTTGATGCTCTTTAGGACCCTTGCAGTGTTTGCTTTCTGATTTTCACCAGGTACATTCATGGCCATGACAAAGAGTTTCAGAGTGTTACGGGTTACCGCTGTTCAAGACAAAAGAGCACAGTTGGATCACTGAGCCCTCCCTCTGATTTTTCCAATTACGCTGACCTTTTTTTCCCCCTAATCCTGACCCCTGATCTTTGACAAACCCCTCTTCAAACTTCCCCGCAGCCATGAAATTCCAGGCTTCAGGTTGCAGCTCTTTGTCTCAGAAAATTCAGGTGCAACTGCAAATGACTTCTTCCTTCACTGACCAAAGGGGAAGTCAAGTCACTGACGGCTTTCTATATCAGCCCTGGACGTATGGGGTTATCTGAGGTTACTGTGAAAATGAGTCATCTCACATTTGACATGTCAGTTGAAATGCACTTGCAACGTGTTTACACGTCATCGACTTTAGCTTTAAGATTTAAAGGGCTGGCATTGCACCAGACCCCCTTAAGTGGTTTCGTTTGAAAGTGTAGAATCTATATGTTATACACATATGCATCACTTTGGTTTTTATTCTATTGTACAAAAGTTATTTACATTTAAATACCCAGTATTTTGGATACCCAAGCTTTTTACACTGGTTCATTTTTTATATTTTTCATATGACACATGAACAAGTTATAACTCAAATATAAGCTCTTGCCGGTGCTCATATGGTTCTAGCATTAATTTTACTGAATTATATTCACATATCAAACAGTTGTTGAATGAATCGCGATGTTTCCATTGCGCAAAAGTGAAAGCAAGACATTTATGATCAATAAGCAGCTCCAGATAGCACAGACAGCTGTCATCTCTTACCTTATGCTGTGTGCTTCAGGGCCATTCTCCTCTGTTTTGAGGTGATGTGCATAAGTAATCCTTTTATATAACTGACTTGGTCCAAACACAGTGAATTATGTTTGATCAAACAAAAGAATAGTGAAATATGAAAACAATGATCGCTCCCTGTGGCTTGTACAGCACCTCTCATCAGTTGGAATACAATAATGTTTGCATAGATTATGGCAGAGACATTTTTCTTTTTTCCTATGATGACAGACATGTGCAGGAACCACCAAAATTAATTACAGCACGCTAGACCACACAGAACCTAAAAGGTACACTTTCAAATTTGAGTTTATAAAAAAAAATAATACAAAAAACGCTTTTTTTAAGGTGTTTATTATAACACAGACGACATATATAGATATAAACACTAAACACTAATGTTTAGATATAAACATTAAACACTTTCTATAGTGTTTTATGAAAATTCAAAGGGTTTTCTTTAAAATCATACCAAATTTTTTGCATTTACACCTCTGCATGTGGATTTGGGAAGCTTTTAAATTTGGGTAGGCAAAATCCAGGCGGAAATCCCAAGATAACAGCAGAGTTTAACTGGTTATTAAAAGGTCACCACAGCGGAATGAACTGCCAACTATGTCCAGCATATGTTTTATGCAAGGGGATGCCCTTGCAGCTGCAACCCAGTACTGAGAAACACCCATACACTGTCACATTCATACACTATGGCCAATTTAGTTTATTCAATTCACCTATAGTGCATGGACTGTGGGGGAAACCGGAGCACCCTAAGGAAACCCACACACACAAACACACACACACACATACCTCCGGACGACAGCGCGCACACACGCACGCACACACACTACCCTCCTCCACGGAGCTCCGTAAACAAAGCAGCACGCGTCGCGTTTTTAACGTGGCTTTGCACGCGATATGAGAATATAGCGAGTTAACCTGATACAGTACACGCGGTTACAAGTAACAAATCACAACTAAATACATTTGCAAGCTAGAGTAAACGAGGCAACAACTTTAATCGCACGTACTTACACTTGAGAAAGTGTAGAAACCCATCCTGACGTCCATTAGTAAGTTACTCTTTACTGATCCTTCCTTTAACAAACGCCGATGAAGTATTCTTTGTAGCATGTAGCTTCCAGAAGTTTCCAACTGCTTGGTTATAATGCTGAGGTTTCATCTTTGGGTAGAGACTCGATAATATCCATCTGCAGTGTGACTTCAATCGACCGGCATGTTTGTGTGTGTGTGTGGGTTAGGGCGTCAGAGGGCGGGGCCTCAGGTTTGAAATCTCCCGGGTTTGCGCGTGCACTTAGTACACTTAGTTTCGTTAGTACATCATGGCGAAACACCTAATGAATCGGTATCAAGGCGACTCGTTTGAAGCACTATGAGTCGACTCTTTTACAGATGAATCAACCGTTTTAAACACTGTACTCTTACAGATTTAAGCCTTAGCTGGATACTTCACTTCACTTAGAGCTGTGTTACACACTACATGGAAGGGCATTTTCAAAAACCCATAATATGGGCTCTGTAATGTTGACCCCAAAGTATATAGAAGTTTCTCCTTATATTCATCTGAACAGTGAAAATCAAAACAAAGTGGAGTAAACTTTCATTTCAGGCTGTTAATGAATCAACAAAAATCCTGCAAAATCACTCACAATCCGACGTGGTCACATTTAACCTGCACTTTTGTCCCTCAGCGTCTCGCATTCATCCTCTGTGTGCACACTGTAAATCTCCAGGGTCAGTCTTTTGTGTCCTCTATCCAAGCACAGACTTTCTAATAGGGGATGATGCTGTGGAATGTGGCCAATTTGCCCCCCGTCCTCAATGAGGCATGCTGGGTACTTCAGCAAGTGTGTCCACTGAACTGGCTGTTAAAATAACAAAGACCACAACATGTGTGAATGAGTTGCAGAGCAAGAGCAGTTAAAGTAATGGGAGCTTTTGCATGTTTTATTGTCAAATTATAATAGCTCAGCTCTCCTTAACAAATGACATGCTAAAGTTTAATGTTCTGAGTTACAGATAAAGTCAGAATTATTAGCTGTCCCGTGAAATTTGTATTGTTTTGAAATATTTCCCAAGTGAAAGTTATTGGAGCGAGGGACTTTTTCTGAGTATTTCCTATTTTCTTTTGGAGAAAGTCTTATTTCTTTTAGTTCGGCTGACAGAATAATAATAGTTAAATGATGAGGTCAATATTATTACCGCTAATATTATATTTGACTTGGCAACAGAACATAGCCAAAATATTATATCATGGAAAAACACTTTTGGAATAATGCTCCATTAATTAATGCTAATTAATGTACTTATTAACATGAACTAAGTATGAATATAATTGTAAAGCAGTTATTAATATCGTTCAACATGAGCTACATTATTAAATTAAATAACATTAACAAAGATGAATAAATACTGTAATAAATGTATTACTAATTGTTTGTTCATGTTAGTAAATACATTAAATAACATTAACTAATGGACTGTTATATTAGATTGTTACCAAAATAAGTAATTGGAAATTAGTTAAATCCCTATTAAAGAGCACTTGGGAAATGATTGAAAAAGAATACAAATTTCTAAGAAATAAGTTTCTTCTGCACTTTTACTAATAAAACAGACAGTAAAACTGTTATTTCATGAAATAACATTGTAATTTAAAATAACTTTTACATATACTCTTGAAGGCCACTTTATTAGGTACTTGTTAACGCAAATTTCTTATCAGCCTATCACATGGCAGCAACTCAATGCATTTAGGCACATGGTCAAGATGATCTGCTGCAGTTGAAACCAAGCATCAAAATTGGGAAAAAAGGTGATTTAAGTGACTTTGTCAGACGGGCTGGTCTGAGTATTTCAGAAACTGCTTATGTACTGGGATTTTCATGCACAACCATCTCTAGGGTTTACAGAGAATTGTCTGATAAAGAGAAAATATCCAGTGAGCGGCAGTTCTGTGGGCATAAATGACTTGTTGATGCTAGAGTTCAGAGGAGAATGGCCAGACTGGTTCCAGCTGATAGAAAGGCAACAGTAACTCAAATAAGCATTCGTTACAACCGAGGTCTGCAGAAGAGCATCTCTGAACACACAACATGTCTAACCTTGAGGTGGATAAGCTACAACAGCAGAAGACCACACCAGGTGCCACTCCTGTCAGCTAAGAACAGGAAACAAGCTACAATTCACACAGCCTCACCAAAATTGGACAATAGAAGATTGGAGAAATGTTGCCTGGTCTGATGAGTCTCGATTTCTGCTGGGACATTTGGATGGTCGGGTCAGAATTTGGCGTCAACAACATAAGCATCGATCCATCCTGCTTTGTATCAACGTTTCAGGCTGGTGGTGTAATGGTGTGGGGGATATTTTCTTGGCACACTTTGGGCCCATTAGTACAAATTGAGCATCGTGTCAACACCACAGCCTGCCTGAGTATTGTTGCTGACCATGTCCATCCCTTTATAACCACAGTGCTCTCATCTTCTGATGGCTACCTTCAGCAGGATAATGCGCCATGTCATAAAGCATGAATCATCTCAGACTGGTTTCTTGAACATGACAATGAGTTCACTGTGCTCAAATGGCCTCAACATTCACCATATCTCAATCCAATAGAGCACCTTTAGGATGTGGTGGAACAGGAGATTGGCATCATGGATGTGCAGCTGAAAAATCTGCAGCAACTGTAAGATGCTATCATGTCAATATGGACAAAAATCTCTGAGGAATATTTCCAGTACCTTGTTGAATCCATGCCACGAAGGATTAAGGCAGTTCTGAAGGCAAAAGAGGGTCCAACCCGGTACTAGTAAGGTGTACCTAATAAAGTGGCCGGTTAGTGTACATACATACATTTTCTTATTTTTTATCAATGTTAAAAAAAGTTGTGCTGCTTCCTATTTTTTTGTGATGAATACTATTTTTCAGGGTGTCCGCAGGGTCTTAAAAAGGCTTTAATTTTAAAAAGTCACTGAAATACAGTGTTGTAAGCCTTAAATCATTTTAAACAGCTCTTAAATTTCCTATGTCCATGTAATGGTCCTCAATCAGTACAACCAACAATCCATTTAAAGGAAGGAAATCTTTTAGCAGAAGATACATTTATTACCTCTATTTACCAATGTGGTTTAATTATCTTTCTTACAATAACATTTGTTTATGTGTTTGAATTTTAATGTGTCAAGTAAAGATATTTTCCACAGGCCATCAGAAAAAAACCCTTAGCATTTTCCTCTTTAACTCTGAAATTTAATTCACAATGGTCTTAAAACGTCTTAAATTTGACTTGATGGAATCTGCAGAAACCCTGATTATTAAACAAGGATGCTCTGAAATAATCAAAAGTGACAATAAAGACATGATAGACAAAAAAAGTAATTTTAAATATTATATATATATATATATATATATATATATATATATATATATATATATATATATATATATACATATATATATATATATATATATATATATATATATATATATATATATATATATATATATATATATATTATTTCCATTAAACATATGAAGCTGCAAAACATTGATACAAGTGTGAATCACTATTTGTTACTGTCCACCACTAATATTAATTTCTGAAAGATCACATGACTGAAGACTAGAGTAATTATGCTGTAAAAAATGACGTTTTAAAATATACTATTAGTTTTAACGCTTACAATGTTTCACAATAGTACTACTTTTACTATCTTGTTGTGCATACTTAATAAAAAAAATCCCAGCATTTGACGTAATTAATTGCATAAACTCCTGGATTTACTTATAAAGTTGCAGCCAACATAAGTTGACAAAAGTTTTACCAATACTTCTGCATGATGGTATAGAGAGAGAGACCTGATTGCTTGCTCGCTTGTTTCTAGTGGAAATTTCCATTCTTTCAGCACAGGGAGGGTCTTTTAAGCAGTTCCCACCCATCTGAATCCATCTTACCTGTGATGAACACTTAGATCCAACCCAGCTTCACCCATATTGAGGAGGATGATCTCATTCCCAAAGCCACTCCTCGCCAGACAGTTTCCAGAAGTCTGCAGGTCTTAGCAGGTTGTAGTTAAAACGAAGGCGATCTGAAACCAAGCCATCGTGTTCCTACATGTGAACACCTCATGTAGTGTATGCTGGACTCATCTCTCAGTGCCAAATGGATATTTTAACAGTTTGAGAAGTGACCAATCAGGTTTGATCCTGGTTTGTTTGGAGCAGCTGATAAAGCACAAGGGAATTAAACAAATGGCCAATAATCCAGATGGCAAATTAGCATTTCCCTCTTCAAGCTGCAGCTGACGTTTCTCCCATTGGATTTGATTTGGGGATGGTCGCGGGTTCAAACATACAATGAGATATATTCATACTGTACCAATTAAATTATCTGCAAACGGCAAGATTTGCTTATTCAAAATGTACTTTTCCAGAGAAGCCCTGGCAGATGCAGCATTGAGCTAATCCTAAATGCAACCCGCAAGAGCCGCCATACACATATTAGTATAACAAAACAAAGAAGTCTTTATACACAGCCAGAGCTGCTCAGAAGCAACCATCAAATATCAAACATTTCAATATACTGCTTTTAAAAAGGACGACTGCAAGTTAAAGGACTGTATATATAAACAAATCCATTCATAAAGTTTTTTTATAGGCAATATGTGAATAATTCATAGGTATTCTGTGAAAGCCTGTAGACTGATTTTTTGTGTGAAGATGTGGGGCTCTAATTTGACAATCCATGTACAAAGTCCACAGCACAGGGCGCAAAAGCATTAAGCGTTAATGGCGTATCAGAATCCTCTTTTGCTATTTTAAGGATGCAAAAATCCGCTTTGCGCTGTAGCGCATGGTCTAACAGGGCTGAGCTTATTCTCTTAATGAGTTATAGGTGTGTTTAGAGAATAAACCAATTAGAGTCTCATCTCCCATTCCCTTTAAGAGTCAGTTGCGTCACTCCATGGCGCATTTGCTATTTACATGGCGGACTTTGTAAGTTGAAAAACTGAAAGTTTCACTAGAGAGAAAACAGTAAAACAGAGCATCTGCAGTACGAGAATGAGAGATGAGCCTTCTCATTCTTTACTTTCACTTTCACTCTCCATGATAGGGAAAAGTGTTGTACGCACAGACATCCATTAGCCTAGACATAAATAATTTTCGTTTGTCACAAAGATTTCCCAGTGATGGGTTGCTGCTGGAAGGGCATCCGCTCCGTAAAAACGTGCTGGATAAGTTGGCGGTTCATTCCGCTGTGGCGACCCCGGATTCATAAAGGGACTAAGCCGACAAGAAAATAAATGAATAAATGAATGAAGCACAAAGATTTATTTCAAAACTATTTCTAAATTCAGTTCTAGTTTCCAGCAAACGAATAAATGAACAATAATAACGAAGTGTGGTCAAACAACTGAGTTATATCCAAACACACATGCTGTGCCCCATATGGTCTAAAACCTGACAGGTGTTTTAATAAGACAAATATAAATATACTACTACAAAGTACAGTTGAATGAATGAATTTGACTAAATATTTTTCAAGACACTTCTATAAAGCTTAAAGTGACATTTAAAGGCTTAACTATGTTAGTTAGGTTAACTAGGCAGGTTAGGGTAACTAGGCGAGTTATTGTATAATGATGGTTTGTTCTGTAGACTATCGGAAAAAATAGCTTAAAGGGGCTAATAATTTTGACCCTAAAATGTGTTTTTTTTAAATAAAAAAACTGTTTTATTCTAGCTTTTATTCTTTATTCTAAACAATTAAGACTTTATGATAATGCATTACTGTGTGTAAAGAAAACAGATTGAGAGCTGCAGTTGTTAAACAGTTTGCATAGTATAATGCTCTATAAACAGTGATACCTTAACATTCATTTTTTTGAGCTTCCAGCTACACAGTTTTAAGTAGCGTATCAAGTTATAAATAGACAGGTTTAAAAAAGCTATTCTGTTCATCAATCTGCGGTTGAATGCAAGAATGAATACTGTGTAAACAGTCCATAATAAACTCTCTGATTGGGGTCAGATGAACATGGAAGTAGCATGACTAAACAAGTCTTTTAATCCTGTAAAGCTTGACTAATAAAAAAAAAAAAACTTTTATTATTATTTTTAAATGGAACATTAAGAGAAAATATAAAAGAAAATCAAATCTGATTGATCTGATTGGTCAGGCTTTTATGACTCATTAGAATATACAGAGGGAAAACACCTCTATGTTATTGAAGGGATAGTTCATTCACCAGTATTTTATAGACAGATATTATGTGCAAATATTAGTTAAATCCTTACCTGGCAGTTCAGATAATAATATTTTCCAAAACTTCGAAGTTTGCTGTGATAACCAACATCACACAGAGTGAACGAGATGTTTTTTATACTTAACCGTCTCCACATTAAAACCTAGCAAAAATGTGATACTTCATCAGTGATAAAGCAGTTAGACATGTATAGTTTTAACTACAGTAAATACACTCACCGGCCACTTTATTAGGTACACCTGTCCAACTACTCTTTAACTCAAATTTTTGATTAGCCAATCACATGACAGCAACTTAATGCATTTACGCATATGTCAAGATGATCTGCAGCAGTTTAAATTGAGCATCAGAATGGGGAAGAAAGGTGATTTAAGTAACTTTGAACGTGGCGTGGGTGTTTGTGCCAGATGGGCTGCCTGAGTATTTCAGAAACTGCTGATCTACTGGGATTTTCATGCACAACCATCTCTAGAGTTTAATGAGAATGGTCTGAAAAAGAGAAAATATCCAGTGAGAGGCAGTTCTGGGCCCATTACTACCAATTGAACATTGTGTCAGCGCCACAGCCTACCTGAGTATTGTTTAACCCAGGCTCATTCTGAAAACGTAGTCCCGTGGACTTTTCTGGAGATTGTGAAATATGTCCTGGGAGGTATGTATTTTTGCAGTTTTTGTTTTCGCGAATCCACAAGAGGTAACTGTGTGGGGAATCGACCGACCCACCCTCCTCCTTCCCTAAACCCAACCAATTTTACAGATTGACAATTTTACTTCCCTAAAATGAAGTACAAAAGCCGTCCAGAAAAAGAAAAGCCCTCGTCTGATTTTTACCACGTTTTCGGATTTCACCACATTCTCACCCTGTTGTTTACTTGTTCGTTTAATTTTTTTCGTTTTTGTCTTTCCTGATTTCTGGAACCGCTCTTCCTCGGACTTAAACCTGGTCGCCGTTGTCGTCATGGTCAACTTCTCTCTGCGTCTCAAGTCCGCCGATGTACACGACAGGCTAACTGGACAAACTGGTTGTGGCAGGAAAGCCCTGCACATGGAGGTAACCGGTCAGCCGGTAAGCGACAAAAGAAACGGCATCATACCGCCCGTAGCGTTCGCTTAAAAAAATTAAATGCAGCCATATGTACCTCTGCCTACATAATTCGCAGCCTCCAGAAACATCCACGGGACTACGTTTTCAGATTGAGCCTGTGTTGGTGTTGCTGACCCTTTATGACCACAGTGTACCCATCTTCTAATGGCTACTTCCAGCAGGATAACGTGTCATAAAGCGCGAATAATCTCAAACCAGTTTCTTGAACAAGACGATGAGTTCACTGTACTCAAATGGCCTACACAGTCACCAGATCTCAATCCAATAGAGTACCTTTAGGATGTGGTGGAACAGGAGATTCACATCATGGATGTGCAGCCGACAAATCTGCAACAACTATGTGATGCTATCATGTCAATATGGAGCAAAATCTCTGAGGAATATTTCTAGTACCTTGTTGAATCTAAGGATTAAGGCAGTTCTGAAGGTAAAAGGGGGTCCAACCATGTACTAGTAAGGTGTACCTAATAAAGTGGCCGGCCAGTGTGTATTTTTTACTATTGAAGTCAATGGGAACTAGCATTCTTCAAAATATTTTCTTTTATGTTCAACAGATCAAAGAAACTCCTAAAGGTTTTTTCTGGGTGAACTATCCCTTTAAGAGGCAAAAATGTGTAAAATTACATGGCCATAAAGTAAGATAAAATCTTTGTAACAGTATACCAGACAAAAGAAATGCAAAATAACAATCAGTTGTCACTTTATATCTTAAAACATATATATAAAACAGCAGGTGTGATAACTCGACTAACCTTCAGTGTCATGTTTATCACTTTAAAAGTACAAGAAAGTTTAACAGTGAGTGATGGCCGCTTCAGCAAACACTAGTAAAGCGAGTACTGTATCGTTTCCGCAGGCAACGTGGAGGCTAAAGTTTTGGTTTATGTGTCTGTTTTAGGCCACACTGACCTCAACCCCCTTTGTGAGGCTCCAACAAAGAACCATCTGCACGGCAAGCGGAGCTGAGAGACAAGAGACAGAAACATGGAGGACAGACTGGGGGAGGGACACCACTTCCAGAAAGATGTAGAAACAGGGGCTGAGAAGAACATAGACAGATGAGGACGTGAGAAACAGAGACGTGAGAAACAGGGCCGAAAATACATCTGTAAATATGCAATGAGGTAATGCTGCGGTCGAGAACAGAACACGTTTGGGTTCTTAAATGAAGGAAGGGAATGAAACCTTGCACACGGTCAAAATGGAGGGTAATCTTTCGCAAACATGCTTCCTTACAGGCCTGGATGAAAGTAATTAGAGCTCTCGGGGGCTGGGTTCTGGTTAACCATTTCATGACCAGTTATAGCAGCCTGTCTGTTTAGAAAGAATCCAACACAATCTGCAAAGGTTATTGCAACTGTATGCCTATAAAACCTTTAACAGCTGCTCCTGCATGCAGATTTGCAATGCAAAACAGAAGTGAAGGTCGAGAAGTAAAACGTCCATGCACTGTTATAAACATCTAATCCAGTAGTTCTCAAACTTTTGTCATCAGGTACCACCTCAGAAATGAATAGTCTCTCCAAGTACCACCATAATGATCAGTATTGAAATACAGTAGCGTAGTAGTAGTAGGCCGATGAAGCAGCCTCAGCACTGCACAGTTCAAAAACGAGGCAGATCAATTCATATTATTAAAAATATTGATTATTGTCAGCCACTTTAAACATTATAGTTTGAACATTAACACCGTGAAAATGGTTTGCCATTGAGGTTCCACATTGTCTCCAACAAGAGCCCAAACTTTCAACACCTGCACACAATGCAGACAGTTTAGGAGTTATAAAGAACCTCCTCAGATTTTTCCATCCACTTTCTCTCTAACAGTCTTCCTCTGTTATTAGCTTAAAGTGACATTTAAAGGCTTAACTAGGTAAATTAGGTTAACTAGTTAGGGTAATTAGGCAAGTTATTGTATAATGACAGTTTGTTCTGAAGACTATCGAAAAAAAAACTGCTTAAAGGGGCTAATAATATTGACCTTAAAACAGTGTTAAAAATTTTAAAACGTTTTTTTTTTTCAAGCCAAAATAAAACAAATAAGACTTTCTCTAGAAGAAACAATATTATCAGACATACTGTAAAAATTTCCTTGCTCTGTTAAACATAATTTGGGAAATATTTAAAAAATAAAAATAAAATAATGGGGGCTAATAATGAAAAATCATAGTATTTTGAGCACATGTGCTCCAAAATGCAAAGAAAGAGGTCAGAACTTGATGCTGAATCTCTGGAGAGCATGTCTAGGTCACATCTCAAGATCAAGAATTATGTTTCACATAATGACGGCTATTTTTAGTTTTTTTTTTTCATGGTATTTGCATGCTGTCTCCTGAATCCCTGATTCCAGTGTTGACCACCAGAGCTCCGTATCTACCAAGCATACAGACCCGTCCTGGACGAGAATCACTACAGTTCTGGAATATGAGAGATCCATGCTGATTTGCTGCTATTCCTTTATTTAGTGTTAGATGAAATATAAAGTGTGCAGAAAGTTAAATAGCTGGATGAATCCAGCACAAAGGAATGACACCAGTTTTGTGCGATTTAGCGGAAATAATGGGACGGGCTCCGGAAGTGTTTTGATTAGTCAATATCTAAACAATAAAAATAGATTCAGTGTTTATTTTAATGGCACAAGCCAGCACAAATGAATGACAGTTTTGTGAGATTTAGAGGAAATAATGGGGCGGAAAGTGACGTCGCGACTCCCAAAGTGTTTTATTTAGGCAATATCTAAACAATAAAAACAGATAGTCTTTATTTTAACGGCACAAACCAGCACAAATCCAGCTCAGCATTAGAAGTTGTATAAGGAAATCTATGTGGTTAATAGTATAAAATATAGTGTATTTTAAGTACTGTAACTCTTTTTAAAAAAAATGTTTTAATCAAATTTTGATCTTTATTAATATTTACAACTAAAAATTATTTAAATGCTAAACAATAATTAAGGTAATAATTAGTAGGTCAGTTAAAATAATTGACATGTTAAAATGAGTAATTACAAAAAAGCATGAATAGTTTGGGAAAAAATGTAGAAGAATAAAAAAATAAGAATTAAAATAAGAAAATAATCCAAAAATACTTAATCATTCATTCATTTTCTTTTCGGTTTAGTCCCTTTATTAATCCAGGGTCGTCACAGCAGAATGAACCGCCAAGCACAAGTTTTACGCAGCGGATGCCCTTCCAGCTGCAACCCATTTCTGGGAACCATCCACACACACACATACACTAAGGACAATTTAGCCTACCCAATTCACCTGTACTGCATGTCTTTGGACTGCTAACTCCACACAGAAGCGCCAACTGACCCAGCCGAGGCTCGAACCAGCGATCTTCTTGAGAAATGTAGGGATGGAATATATAATGAATGATTAATCATTTTGTATTCCGAAATAATAAATAGCACATAAATATTACAGTGAAAAATAGTCAACTAAAAACAAATCATTTAAATCATGTGTTTGTTTTTTAATTATTTTAATGTTAATTTGTTTTTCATTCACAGTATATTTTGAGGAGAAGCAGTGGCGCAGTAGGTAGGCGACAGTACTAGGCGACAGCGCTACCTACTGCGTCACTGCGTCGCCTCAAAATATACTCATTCATTCATTCATTTTCTTTTCGGCTCAGCCCCTTCATGAATCTGGGGTAGCCACAGAGGAATGAACCGCCAACTTTTCCAGCATGCTTTTACGCAGCAGATGCCCTTCCAGCCACAACCCATCTCTGGGAAACATCCACACACACTCATACACTACGGACAATTTAGCCTACCCAATTCACCTGTACCGCATGTTTTTGGACTGTGGGGGAAACCAGAGCACCCGAAAGAAACCCACGCAAACGCAAGGAGAACATGCAAACTCCACACAGAAACGCCAACTGACCCAGCTGAGGCTCGACCCAGCGACCTTATTGCTGTAAGGCGACAACACTACTTACTGCACCACTGCGTCACCTAATTGACACATTTAAATGATAAATTACAAAAAGCATTAGTAGTATGGTAAAAAAATATAGAAGAATATAAAAAAAAACCATTAACATAAGGAAAAAATGAAAATATACCGTGAATAAAAAGCAAGTACACATTAAAATAGTTAAGAAGACAAACACATTAGTTAAATGATTTGTTTTTTAGTTGACTATTTTTCGTTGTAATATTTGATGACATTATGTGCTGTTTATTATTCATGAATACAAAATGATTAATTAATCCTTATATATGCCATCCCTACCTTTCTCAATGCTGATCATGCATTGCTAATAACATACAAACACATCTTCCAAATGCCTCCTTGTTGATTGTGGGCTAAATGTTTGATTGTTGCACTTCAGTTTAAGCATATTCCTTGACGTCATGCATGCAGATCTATTTTACAATCACGCAGCATACAAGACTAATCACTGATAATCATTTAAATAGCTTCCTGCTGCATGCTGTATATCTTCTGTCAGTACACAGCTAACAAAACTAACACATACGCCCTGTCAGTAATGTGTTCTGATGATCAAACGTGCTTATTTATTTGATTAACAGATAGCAGCGTTAGTGATGAACAGTCATGTAACATGATAAACAGGTGCAGATGGATCACCTAGCAACAGCAGCCTTCGTTCTCGCCACACAGACGCTCATGACAGTTACCACCATCTAGTGGCATGTGATATGACTAAAAGTATATTGGTGGCATATTCACTATTAAACAAAGATCAGATCTGATCCTTGAGAATACAATGCATTCAATGCTTTTGTCTATTTATAGAGCGCTAAAGCCAACATGACATCATCATATACGATTGCATCATGCAAATACAGCAACAGAGCATGCATGTGTGATGACAGCTGGATCAGATGAAAATTAGGTTTGTTCAAACATTCATTTTCTTTTCTGCTTAGTCCCTTTATTAATCCAGGGTCACCACAGCAGAATGAACCGCCAACTTATCCAGCATGTTTTTACGCAGCGGGTGCCCTTCCAGCCGCAACCCATCTCTGGGAAACATCCACACACACACTACAGACAATTTAGCCTACCCAATTCACCTATACCACATGTCTTTGGACTGTGGGGGAAACCGGAGCACCCGGAGGAAACCCACGTGAACGCGGGGAGAACATGCAAACTCCACACAGAAACGCCAACTGAGCCGAGGTTCAAACCAGTGACCTTCTTGCTGTGAGGCGACAGCACTACCTACTGCGCCACTGCTTCGCCTGTTCAAACATTCATTTATTAATTAATCAGGGGTCGCCACAGTGGAATGAACCGCCAACTTATCCAACTTATATGTTAAAGTTGTAAAAAATAAAACAACTTATATGTTTTACACAGCAGATGGCCTTCCAACACTGGGGAAACACCCACACACTCTTGCAATTACACACATACACTATGGACAATACTTAGGAGAATTCTATGGGGTTCCATTTGTGCCAAAATTCCCATGCCTGCTTTCTGCTTTGTACTTCTCATTTGTCTTCATCTACTCTCATTGCCCGCATGTTCAGGAAAATCAGCATTGTTGGCGTACATGTTGTCTGTTGATGTCATCTTAATCTATCGGTTTTTCCCTGTTTTTTACTGTCATATTCTATGGGGTATTCTGTCATCTGATCTGTTGTCCTTATTGTTGTCTATTTATCTTTGCTGTCATCCTTACTGTCGTCTATGCTGTTGCCCTTATGGTTGTCTGTTCTGTTGTCTATGCTGTCATTCATACTGTCACCCTTACTGTCGTCAATGCTGTCATCCATGCTGCAGTTTATTCTGTCATCTTTATGGTCGTTTATACTTTCATCTTTACTGTCGTTGATTTTTTTAGAGGCATTACGGGTTTCAAGGGAGCATTTTGAGTAGAGACATTATTTTGACATAATCCGACATAATTGACATAATCGTTTTATAATAAATTATAAAACATAAAAACATAAACAAACTCATTTATAACACAATGGTGTTCAATGCTGAATACACGAGTCAAACTGTACCGCCTTGTGCATTGTCCTCTAACTTCGAGTGACATGAAAATCTGAACATTTAATTAAATTATTTTATTTCAGTTGGCTTAAACAAATAAAAGGCTACATTAAATTATAAATGACAATCTCTGGCATTCGCCCCAACCTTTACATCATTCTAAATCTCTTCTCAGAGTGGATGGCGGGCCAAATCAAAGGTTACCATGGGCCAACTTTGGCCCACATCTCTGGCCTAAACACTACTACTAGAATAAAAAACTCAACTCACATTCAAAAACAAACAGAGCTCCTGATTGGTCAGGTCAACCCAAGATCTCAGGTTGCCTAACAACACAATCAGAATCGGGGGAGGGCCTCTGGGAGCACATTCTGTAGATGGAGAGAAGGAAGAAAATACTTGGAATTCTGCCAAGAAAAATAAACAAGGAGAGAGAGAGAGAGGGAGAGGGAGAGAGGGAGAGAGAGAGAGAGAGAGAGAGAGAGAGAGAGAGGGGGGAGACCTTATAAAGGTGTATGGCTCATTATCAGTCATAAGATCTGACGACAAAGAACACAGCCTTCAGGAACAAATCACAAGGAAGTAACTACAATTGCACCCTCATAAATTAAACTTTAGTGTAGTGAGTATTGATTTGGCTTAGAGTATAAACAGTGCCAAGCATATATAAGTAAACCCCTTACAAATCTCTCTTTTAAATTCTTAGTTTTTAATAGGAAGCTCTACAATATTATATTTGTGCATATAAGATTAGTCAGTCTTGAAGCCAAATCTGGAGCTCAAGTGTTAAAAAATGAGTACAGCCAAATTTATATGTTATAAAAATTATTACATGCAAATTTTAAAAAAGAGGAAAAATCAAGTTAAATTAAATTAAACTCAAGAATTTAGAAGTCTAGTTAAAATTTTGTAGGTTGTAATTTTACAACGCAATCTCAAGGCAATTCGTAACTTTTTGATTTAGTTGCTAATTCGTATGAATTCGTACGATCTAATTCGTACAATTTAGTACGATTTGCTCATCACCCAATGACGGTTGGGGTTAGGGGTGGGGTTAGGTGCCACGCCTCCTTTATAAAATCGTATATTTTCGTACGACTGAACTCGTACGAATTAGCCACTAAACTGACAAAACGTAAAATACTTACATTTTCTCGTGAGATCAGGCTGAATTTTATGTGCAATATTTTGCTTGAATTTAACTGTATTATCTTTCAATTTCTAAACATGTTTGGTGACTGAGATATTATTTAAATAAATATATCTGTTTAATAAATCTGTTTTGTTTGGATACACCAAAACACATTGCCTATATTCACTGAGAAATGGATAAAAATATACATTTTCCAAATGAGGTGTACACAATTACGCTAAGCACTGTGGGTAAACCTTTAAAATTCACAATTACAATGCCACAACCCAGGATATACAGGATTACCATTGCTGTTGTAGTAAATTTAGAAGTAGATTTAAGTAGAGCCTGTAGAAGTGGATTTAGGATATTAAAATTTGTTTGCTCATGAATGTGTATATTTTTTTGCAAACAAATTATTTCCATGCGGCGTATTCTAGTGTTTTTAGTTGATGTCATTTCAGAATAAAATATGTGCAGACATCAAGAATCAAATGCAGCTAGACATGGATGAAAAAGCTTTGATAAAAAAGACGAGGGTGTGAGTGACCAAACAGGATGTGTTTAGTAGAGCTGGAGAGCCCGCTGTCAAGATAGACTGAGAAAAATGAACAGGATATGGGCCGGTTTGGGTGCTGAAGATAACGGTGAATGAATGCATCTGATGTGTCTGCATGCAGCTTTTTTTCAAGTCTGTGAAAGTACACATAGCTTGACAACAATAAACCAACGGCAAGATTAATACATTCACTGCCATCAAATATGGACACAGAGCTAATGCTAACATTTTGAGAACATTTACTGGCCGTAAATATTACTGGTCGTAAAAATGTACAGCTAGAGGGGGAAGAGACCACTTGTAAATTCAGTTTTTTTCTGGATATACTAGGTGTACTAGGAATGTCTTGGAGTAAAATCATAATTTTGAGTTATTCCATAAGAGTTTGATAACATTTCTTCCAAATTTCTAATACTAGACGACAATCAGAAAGTGATTATTTGTCAAAATAACCCACAGTTACTTCCTTCCAGAGCCATTTATATCAAAGTTGATAATTAGCCACACCATGTTGGTGTTTCTATGAGGTGGTTCGTTAGCCCAATGCTCAACCCCCAACCTGGAGGAACAACACATAACACACACACACACACACACACACACACACACACACACACACACACACACACACACACACACAAACACACACACACACACACACACACACACACACACACACACACACACACACACACACACATTACAGACAGTTTAGTTTACCCAATTCACTTCTAGCGCATGTCTTTGGACTGTGGGGGAAAGCGGAGCACCCGGAGAAAACCCACACCAACACGGGGAGGACATGCAAACTCCACACAGAAATGCTAACTGACCCAGGGCTCGAATCAGCGACCTTTTTGCTGTGAGGCAACGGTACTAAGCACTGCACCACCATGTAACCCAAAATAACCAATGGTGTATAAAAAAAGATAGAAAACTATTCACAAATATTGATTTCTTGCTATTATTGTGTTAAAAAATAACAAAAAATAAACAAAAAACTGTGTTGTCCAAAAATGAACATTAACATGCATTAAAACAAACACAGGCTCATTCTGAAAACGTAGTCTCGCAGACATTTCTGAAAACCGATAATTATGCGGCCGAAGGTACTTATGGCATTTATTTTTTTTAAGCGAACGCTAAACCCAAGCAGTTTTACCGATTGACCCACCCACCCACTTACTTCCCTAAACACAACCAACAATGTACAAAAAAAAAATGCCGTCCAGAAAAAGAAAAGCCCTCGTCTGATTTTTACCATGTTTTCAGATTTGACCACATTCTCAGCCTTTTATTCACTTGTTCAGTTTATTTTTTGGATTTTGTTTTAGTCTTACCTGATTTCTGGAACCGCTCTTCCCCAGACTCAAACCCGGTCGTCGTGGTCAGCTCCTCTCTGCGTCTCGAGCTAACCAGACAAACTAGTTGCAGCAGGAAAGCCCTCCAAACAGAGGTAAGTGGTCAGCCAGCAAGCGCGGAAGGGAATGGCATCATACCGCTCCTTAGCGTTCGCTTAACAAATGAAATGCAGCCATACGTACCACCCCCAGCTACATAATTCGCAATCTCCAGAAATGTCCAGAGGACTACGTTTTCAGAATGAGCCTGGGTTGAAATAAAACAACAACAGGGTGAGAATGTGGTAAAATCCGAAAACGTTATAAAAATCAGACGAGGGCTTTACTTTTTCTGGACGGCTTTTGTAAACCGTTGTTATTTTTTATTGCTTATTTAAGTATTGCATTATTTAGAAACCAGTAGTTTGAGAGAAGTTGCTGATTTTTAAAGATTATCCAAAATCTGTAAGTAAATGATTAATAAACTACATTAATTCATTCATTCATTTTCTTTTCGGCTTAGTCCATTTATTAATCCGGGGTCACCACAGTGCTATGAACTGCCATCTATTAATAGCTAAGTTGTATGTTAATAAATGCTTTATTACCTCAACCTCATTCAGTTTTGTAACCTCATCAAAAATAAGGACTATTCATGCTTTATAAATCCTTTATAAATGACAATTAAAGGCTCAGTTAAACGTTATTAATTTCTATCTATTTGAAGATACACAAATGAAACTGTATCAAATAAAAAATAAATCTTCGCAATCTACTAAAATAGTAGTGCTGTTTAAACATCGCTAAATAACATTGAAATGTTGTATCATAATATGTTGTTAACTTATTATATTGTTGTTGTTTTATCCAGTTTGATGCTATATTTTGACACTCCTGCTATTCTGAAATGTTTAAACTTTACAGTAATTTTACTTGTTAGATAAGATTGCAAAGAAGTATTGTTCATTTGATGCCAGTGGTGTAAAGTAACAAACTACAAATACTCAAATGACTAATTAAATAGTTTTTCTCAGAAATTGTAATTTAGTTTTAAAAACTTTTACTTTCCCTTGAGTACATTTTTAGTGCTGTATTGGTACTTTTACTCCACTACTTTCCTTCATCCTGCAGTCCCTATTTTATTTTGTCTTGTCTATGGGGATTAGAAAACTCAGACCTGCAATTCCTGTCCAATTAAATCGCACATAGAAGGTAAATCGCATTATAATACTACCTCAAGACATGAGCGATTTATAATTGCAGCAAACATATTGGAAGCATTAAAAATGTCCAAGAAGATGTCCAAAATCTTTACACGCATTGACCCAGAGACTGTTTATATGCATGTCACTGATGAGAAGATGACGGATGTTTACTGTTCAATGACTGAAACGGCTCTAAAGACCCAGCAGGCACAGGACGTCAACATGACGTCAGATTGATGTGGTACCCCAATGTCGTGGGGACATTATTTTGTTTGGAAATGAAAATAGGTTGATGTCAGTAACCAACGTCAGATCGACGTCAATGTCCAACCTAAAATCAACCAAATATCAACTTCTAATGATGTAACAGCTTGACGTTCTGTGGACGTTACCACTATGACTTCTATCAGATGCTGGATTTTGGTTGCCATACCTGAAGAATAAATGTCTGCATTTAATGTTAATGTGACTTTAAAATCAACCTAAAATCAACAAAATATCAACATCATTTGACGTCGTTATTAAGACATCAAAATAACGTCCTTAGACGCTGACTAGACATTGAATTTGGTCACCTGACGTCACAACCAAAATCTAACCTAATATTAATGTCTTATGACGTTGTGTGCCTGCTGTACAATAACTAAATGCACTACAGAATGTTACGTTTACACACATCCACAAGTGACATGTAAATGCATCAGCTTTTTACAGCGTAATACTCACTTCTCTTGAGTACTTTAACCTTTACTCATACTTTGAGTAATATTAACAACAGATACTTTTACTCTACTTGCACCACATTTTTGGTATGAGTTTTCAGTACTCTTTCCACCACTGTTTGATTCTGAGCCTTTAATTGTTATTTATCAGGGATTTATAAAGCATGAAGAGTCCTCACTTTAGATTAGGCCACAAAACTGGATGAAGTTGAGTTAAT
Organism: Danio rerio; assembly: GCF_052040795.2. Classification (NCBI taxonomy): domain Eukaryota; kingdom Metazoa; phylum Chordata; class Actinopteri; order Cypriniformes; family Danionidae; genus Danio; species Danio rerio. The sequence continues at coordinate 43,871,317 of NC_141031.1, forward strand.
AAAGCATTTATTAACATATCAATTAACTATTAGTATATGCCTGAATAATAATATATAAATGTTGATTTTAATAGCTTATTAATCCTTTACTAACTCATTCTAAATGATTGTAAAAAAAAACAACTACTCTTAAATACAAATGATTTGTAAATAATGCGATACTTAATTTAGTCATGAAAAATTAATCAGTAAGAAAGTATGAAAGAACAATTATTAAGCACATTGTAGGTCAAGAATACAGCATTTGTTTGCAGTTATAAACTGCTCACTAATGACTATCAATGTAGAGTTAATGCTTAACAAATAATGAGTTAACTATTTGCTAATGCATAATAGATTATTCATATAGTGTGTGGTTTTTATAAAGTGTTACAATTGACTAAAATGATAACTGGCTTAAATTGCATTTATTCAACCATGTTTATATTAATATTTAGATGATTTAAGGATCTATATTTCTATATGCACCAGTTATGCTCAAGTAAGTTTAAACGCATTCGTTAACTCCTCCATTGGAATAAAAATAATAATACGTTACATTCTGCTGAAAGAATAAATAAACCACAGACCAACCGAGAGGAAGGAACTTAAATGCATCATGGGAAGAAAAAAAGCAGAGGAAGGATGAGATAAGACGGAGTGATAGTAAATAGCTAAGTTCTAGTAGTCAGAGTTTTCCTTTGTGCCAGAGGGCTCTCTGATTGGACAGTTTGCCAGTGTGGGCGGTGCCTGTGAGTGGGCGAGAGCCAGTCGTTAGTTTGAGGAAATGAGCCTGGTTTGTGATAAAAAAAAGGAGGGGGTGAGTGTTGCCGTGGTAACCTGTGAGCCGTGTGCACACAAAACATTTTCTGCAAATGGAGGGGGTTAAAAGGGGGTCGGATTTCAAAGCATGTAAACTTCCATCTTGAGTTGCGTCTGATGCATTATCTGTGCAACTTTTGTTTTTGCAGAATGATGGAGAGTATTGGAGCACAGAGATCAAAAGAGATACAGATACTTAAAGGGATAACGCTGCTTTATGCCCATTTGGATTATTACTATAAACAGAATATTTAGCAGAGACTGGGCTAAGCAAATACGCAGATAAAATAGCAACAAGAGGACGCCAATGCCTCGTCACAGTCTCCAGCATGTTGTACTTCCAGAATAAAATATAAAATCTAACTTACAAATGAACAGTTAGAACCAGTTTTATGGATGTTCAATATCAGTGAGGTGTCAATTTTGGTTTAAGCTTTAGTTATTATTACACTGTAAAATCAGCAGTCAACTTTATCAAATGAAATGAGTGTAGTTAACTCAAAATGTTCTAAAAGCTAAATCTACTCATTTGAAGAGTTTTGAACTCAGTGTTGAAGGTAATGAGTTAATTAAATACCTCTACCTCAACTTAAATGGAGTAAGCTCACAGTACTCGTATAGATTAGTTTTAGCATTCAAATGGTTTGTAGCAATCAGTTTCCTCAAATGGTTTGAGTTGCCTTAACTTATTGGGTTTTACAGTACCCAGTTGGTTTGAGTTCTCTTCATTCATCAGGATTTACTGTGCTCAAATTGCTTCGTTTACTCAAATTGATTAAGTTCACAGAACTCATTAGGATTAGTTTTTGAACTTAAATGATTTGTCGGTTTCCTCAAATGGTTTGAGTTACCTTAACTTATTGGCTTTCACAGTGTATTAGTTAGTATCAATAGTTGTTTTTTTTGTAATGTTTTTAGGGCAACACGGTGGCTCAGTGGTTAGCACTGTCACATCACAGCAAAGAGGTCGCTGGTTCGAGTCCCGGTTGAGTCAGTTGGCATTTCTGTGTGGAGTTTGCATGTTCTCCCAGTGTTGGCGTGGGTTTCCCTCACAGTCCAAGCACATGCGCTATAGCTGAATTGAATAAACTAAATTGGCCATAGTGTATGAGCGTGATTGTGAGAGTGTATGGGTGTTTTCCCATTACTGGGTTGCAGCTGGAAGGGCATCCGCTGTGTAAAACATATATGCTGGATAAGTTGGCAGTACATTCCGCTGTGGTGACCCCTAATAAATAAGGGATTAAGCCGAAGAAAAATGAATGAAGGAATATTTCAAAATTCCTATCCTTTCAGTTAACATTTTACTTTCTCCAAGATTCAAATTCATTCATTCATTTTCTTTTTAGCCTAGTCCCTATATTAATCAGGGGTCGCCACAGCGGAATGAACCGGCAACTTATCCAGTACATGTTTTATGCAGCGGATGCCCTTCCAGCTGCAATTCATCACTAAGAAACACCCATACACACTCATTCACACTCATACACTACGGCCAATTTAGCTTACCCATTTCACCTATAGCTTATTTGGATTATTACTATAAACAGAATAATTAGTAGAGACTGGGCTTATATGTAGATAAAATAGTAACCAGAGAAGGCCAATGCCTCGTCACAGTCTCCAGAGTTAAATATTAAATCTAACTTAAAAATTAACATTAATAATTACTTTGGACTGTGGGGGAAACCAGAGCACCCAGAGGAAGCCCACAGTAACTGACCCAGCCGAGGCTCGAGCCAGTGACCTTCTTTATGTGAGGCGATTGTGCTACTCACTGCGCCACCATGCTGCCCAAGATTCAAATAATTTTAGCTGAATTGTTATAGACTTAATTACCTATAATACCTCTGATTTTGACCATAAAAATCTATGAATTGTTGTATAATAATAAATAAATTTTAGATATTTGAGAAATTTGAGATTCAGTCTTTTGGATTAATAGAATTCCAAGCATTTCATTTAAAACTTAAATATTTAATATCTGATGTACAAATGTTTGTAAAAATATATATTAAATCATTTCATGCTGCATTATCAATATATTCTTCTTTTAAAAGGTTGCAAACTCTCCTTACTGTTGCTTGAAAGTGTATTTGCAATACTGCATGACCTCAAGTGCCTTAAATAATGCACAATAGATCAAAATATAGTAAATGAAATGCAGTCTTGAAAATAGATTTGCTAAAATGATCTGATGTTTGATAAAACCTGAAGACACAATACCTGGAAATTGCTCTTTTGCCAAACTTTTATTGCAGCCACTCTGCAGCTCTTAAATATAATCATGGGAAATTTAAAAGCAAGAGGCCACTTGATGGATTATTTGCCAAACAATTCAAACAAAAGAACATTTTGATTCGTTCAGGCTCATTATAAACATGACAGATGTGAAAAGCATTACCGGTATGATCCGAGATCCAAATATGGCTCAATGCTGCCCTCTTCTGTTTGTTTTGTGGAGCTGTTCATGTCATCATTTACTCATTTAAACCAGTAATATTTTTTCAAAGACCAGCATAAAGTTTGATAAGTGAATAATGCCATTTATAATCTTGTAGTGAATTATCTAGGAATATAACCCTGTCATATGCATCTTTTCTTTATTATAAAACCGGATCTAGTGTGTTAGTCCTCTAGCGAGCGCTGTCTGCTGCTGGAAAATGTGCTGGTTTTTGGGGTTTTCGCATCTTTTCCTCCTCCAACACGCAGAGACTCGTCTTTATGAAGGACCTGCGACAGAGAACAAACAAACAGCATGTTGTTGACACAAGCTCTGACACACTTACGGACATCAAATAAAAAATATTCATCTGATTCAGAGCTTGGTTTTGATGGTGTATTTAAGGCAAATGTTCTAACAGCAAAAAAATAAAAAAAATCTAAAAAACATGGGGTTACAGGGTGGCACAATGGGTAGCACAGTTGCCTCACAGCAAGAAGGTTGCTGGTGTGTATGTCATCTCTGCATTTAAAGTGACATAATTCTGCAAATGACACTTAATAACAGTTGTCATAAGCATGCTTAACATCTCATTCACATTCATGACACGTGTCATGTAGTGATTATAAAAGTTTCATGACAATGTTACCCATATGTTACAGAATATTTTAATAATAATTTATCAATTAAATTAATTAAATATAATTGAATTTATTCAGCTGCATGTAAAACAGAGTTGTTCTGTGTGTCTTACACTGCTCATCATAATGTGCCGATGAAGTTCATGATGAGTCAAAGGTCGATCCTCCTCATCAGTAAGAGACGAATCCTCTGCTTCATAATCATGCCTGAGCACAGTAAGAACAGGAGCATGCGTTAATGAAATGCATGTGTTAATGAATAAACTCACACAAAATTTTAAGCAGCTTTTTATATGAGTGGCTGCACCTGGTAATGTGAGGCTGAACCATCAATGCTTGTTTCTGCACATCTGCTTTCTGCCCCAGCAGGAACTGAGCGACCTCTTTCAGGTCGTAATTCTTCTCCAGGTCCTGTCAACATTATTTACATTACATTTACACAGGCGTTTGAAATCATTACAATTTTTACTCAAGAATTTTTGGTAGTAATTTACAATAAGGTTGTATAAGTGAATGTTATGTAATGCATTTACTTGCATGAGCAAACAATGAATGATACATTTAGTACAGTATTTGCTCATGCTAGTTAATGAAAATACAGTTGTTCATTGTTAGTTCATGTTAACTGCATTCATTAATGTTAACAAGCATGAATTTGGATTTTAATAAGGCGTTAGTAAATGTTGATTAATAATGATTCATAAATGCTCGACAAGTATTTAATTCATGTTAGTAAATATACTAACTATGACTAACTAATTAAACCTTATTGTAAAGTGTGGCCGAATTTTCAGTGCTTTTAATTTTAATTAAAACTATTAAAAAATTCTCAATTAACATATAAAATCTAAAATAAAGCATTAATGTCCAATTAATTTTTATATTTATATTTTATATTAATAATATATATTTAATTTATATTGTTAAATGTCACCAGCAAAAGCAAAATTACGAAAATGACTACATCTAACACGAATGTTTATTAAAAAATACCAAAAAAATTTTTTTTTTAAACTGAATAATTATTTAAAATGTAATCTATTGCAAATATATGTAATCTAGTGTTGTAAAGTTAAATGTTTACTATCATTACTTAAGTCTTTATTGTCACATGGTCCTTAAGGAATCATTATAATTTACATGATTAATGTTCTTTTTGGTAACCATACTGCACTAATAACACAACCTTTCAAGCTTTTAAGCAAATAAAATAAATTTTAAAAAACACACTTTTATTCTGACACATTAAATTGATTAAAAATGACAGTAAAGGCATTTATAATTTTACAGAAAATCATTTTTACCCTTAGAATCCATTTTGTTCAAGATTTTATATTCTTTGTTTAAAATTTCTTTAACATCGTAAAATAACTAGTAAAGCAAATAGTTGCTTTACTTTAAAAAAGTGAGTAAACCCATTGCCTTAAAAGCAACAAGTTAATTTTACATTAAAAAAGTCAGTAATCCCATTGACTTAAGTTAACTTTTATTATATGCACATGGTTTGATTACTTAATAAGTATAAGTCAGCGAGTTTTTAAGTAGCATCAACTAATTGCTTTTTAAAGTGTAGCTGGTGCAGAGTGAATGTGGTTTTCCTGTACCTTTGATTTAATGAAGGCCTGAATGGTGAGCAGTTCACTGGTCCTCTGCTCCACCAGACTGAGGTACGTCATGATGTTACTGTCTCTGATCCCAGAAGAAGAGCCCAACATGTCGTCCATCAGCGCTCGATCACAGTCCATCTTACTGAACACACTGTCAATCCCTACAACCACATCAACACATACAGATGAAGGCAAAATAATTTGCCCTCCTATTCGATTTCAAGTCTTTTCAAGTGATGTTTAAAATAGCATGTAAATTTTCCAAATCAGACTTATTCTGAAAACATATATACAGATAAAAACAGAAATTTACACACTGTATAAAAAGGCACAACCATTAAAAAAAGTCAGATGTTAATGTGACTAAACTTTTTCTCTTTTAGATAAATTAGGATGATCAAATTTGTTTCTGTTCTGCTTAATAGCAGAATAATAAGAGAGAGAGATTTTTTAAGAAGTTGCTATAACTTTTCTTGAAAGTCAAGTTTACATACAATACGATTATTCTGCCTCTGAAAATATTCAGATGATGGTGTCAAGGTTTTGGAAGTGTCTGATTGGCTAATTGACAACATTTGAGTTAATTGGAGGCACAACCTTAGAATAGTATTTAGAAAAACCTCAAACACACTGCTTCCTTGTGTGACAACATGGGAAAATCAACAAACCAGAATCAACAAAAAAGCCAGATTACAATTTGCTAAATTACACTGCAAAAAGGCTAATATTTGGAGACATGTTCTGTGGTCTGATGGAGCTAAGATTGAACTGTTTGGCCATAATGACCAGTGTTACATTTAGAGGACAAAAGGGAAAGCTTACAAGCCTAGGAACACCATCCCAACTGTGAAGTATGGGGGCGGCAGCATCATGTTGTGGGGCTGTTTTACTGCAGGAGGGACTGGTCCACTTCACAGCATAGATGGCATCATGAAGACAGAACATTATGTAGAAATACTGAAGCAACATCTTAAGACATCAGCCAGGAAATTAAAACTTGGCCACAAATGGGTCTTCCAAACAGACCATGACCCTAAGCATACTGCCAAATTAGTTCAAATGTGCTTTAAGGACAACAGAGTGAATGTTTTGGAGTGGCCATCACAAAGCCCTGAGCTCAATCTTATAGAAAATTTGTGGGCAGAGTTGAAAAAGCTTGTGCGAGCAAGACAGCCAACAAATCTGGCTCAGTTACAGCAGTTCTGCCTGGAGGAATGGGCCAAAATTCCTTCAAACTATTGTGAGAAGCTTGTGGAAGGGTACCCAAAACATTTGACCAAAGTTATACAGTTTAAAAGCAAAGCTAAAGAAATACCAAGGAAATGTGTGTAAACTTTTGACTGTCTAGAAATTAATAAAAAATTCTCTAAAAAAATCTCTCATTATTCTGGCATTTAGCAAATATAAATCATTAAGTTTATCCTAACGGACCTAAATAGTAAACATTTAGTATGATTTACCATCAGACATTTTTTTAAAATACTTATGTCTTTTTTTAGAGTGTTGAAACTTCTGGTTTCAACTGTACATTTCTGGAGAGCGCCATATATGTCCCAGGCGATACAATTTTTTGCAGTATTTTTTTTTTTCGCAAAGGCCGCTGTGTATGCTTTTTTTAAAATTTCTCGTGCCTGTTATTCTCAGTTGTTCCTTCAGTGGATATGATCTGAAGTTTCATGCAAATATTATTCTTCTAATATGATAAGACTATCATATATCAGATTATATCGTGGCACAGTGGCTCAGTGGTTAAGTGGTTAGCACTGTCACCCCAAAGCAAGAAGGTCGCTGGTTTGAGTCCCGGCTGGGACGGTTGGCATTTCTGTGTGGAGTTTGCATGTTCGCCCCCTGTTAGCGTGGGTTTCCTCCGGGTGCTCCGGTTTCCCCCACAGTCCAAACACATGCGCTATAGGTGAAATGGGTAAACAAAATTGGCTAAATTAGTGTATGAGTGTGTGTAAATGAGAGAGTGTATGGGTGTTTCCCAGTACTGGGTTGCAGTTGGAAGTGCATCCGCTTCATAAAACATTGGCTAGAATAAATAGCGGTTCATTCCGCTGTGGCGACCTTCTGAAATAAAGACTAAGTGAATGAAAATAAATGAATATCAGATAATCACCTGTTTTGATCTGATCAAGGGTCTTGCTGATGTCTTCAGCTTGAGCTTCATACTGCTGCGCTTGTATTTCACACTCCTGCTGAAGATCCTTCACCTGTTTTAAAGCCAGCTGATTTTCCTCTTCCTGTTGGAGCCCTTTCATGCGCAGCTGCTCCATCTCTTCTTTAATCTGGAACAACATTGCATGAAAGTTGTCACTGTACATGTTTTAGGTTTATTCTACTAGCTCTGATTGACACACTGACCTGATGGATTTCCTCTCTCAGTCTGTCAGCTTCCGTGTTCTGTTCGTTCACATAGTTGAAGAGAGCAAAGTTCCTGTCCTCAACTGTTTAAGAAAAACACAGCTGTAGCATAACACATTGAAATCTTTTATTAGCACAGAAAAATGTTCAGCTCACCCTCAATGAATTTTGTAACTAGCTTCTCCAGATTCTCTTCTCCAGTCACCGTCTGAATACGATGGAAAACCTCTTCTAGAGTTTCACATTTCTCTTCTCCAGCATCTGCCTTCCTCTGCTCCTTCATCTCTGCCATTAGCACACATCGTCGACTTTGTATAACTTAAAATGATTTCTAAACATTTCTTAAAATTCTCTAAAGATTATTTTCATGGTCAAAAAGGTAACTCATTAGATTAATTGAGTTTGTTTGATTGTGTTAGGACTGCACGGTGCTGCAGTGGGTAGCATGTTAGCCTTTTGTAAATTGCAATGGTATTTCATAATTGTACAGTTTGCAATGTATTTTTTGCATTGTATAAGAGAACAAACAATTTCCCTGACCTCAAACTGTTAAAAAAGTGCAAACTAAAACTAAAAAAAACTAATTATTCTTCTAATTCTTGTCTAGTTATTGTTCTCTGACCGTTTCTGCGGCTGATTTCCTGTGCTTCATCCAGAGCGTTTCTCTCATTACTCTTGGTGCTCATAAACTCTTTGAGTCTGTGTTCATGAGCGATGACTCTCTCCAGCTCCTTTACATCAGATGAATACTGGGCAAGATCCTTCATCTCCTTTTCTTTCATCATGGTCATTTTGGTCTGAGCTTCCACTCTGAAAAACACACGGATAATTAGAAACATCTTCAAAGTAGCTGTCTAAAACACTTTCTGAGTGTGGAGCAATTTATAATTCCACATAAAACGTTTTTTTTTTTGTCAAAGAGTAGCTTTGCAATCAATTTTAGTGATGCTGTAAGTACAAAAATGAAACACAATTGAATTCCAATGATTCATTAACACTGTGTGCGATGAGAATAATAGTTTTAACCCTCCTGTTACCCTAAAATCTGCTAAAACATTTTTTCCATGGGGTCAATTTGACCCCAGCAATTTAAAACCTTCAGAATACGATTTTTTTTTTTTTTGCCAAAAGGTTAGGGTCAGGTAATTGATGTCTTCGTTGACTACTTAACAACACTCTAAATTACACCCCACCACTCCCCACTTCCAGCCCTCCACTTCCTGCCCCTAATACATATAGATTACCTATTGCATTACTGTAGAAATATTTACAAATCAGCATGAAAAGTCACTATTTTACCTAAAATTGGAAAAGTAAATATATATTTGTTGTTGTAATAATTGTGTACTTTTTATTGGTATACATTTTTGTTATTTATAACATGAAAAAAGGTTCCCACAGACAGGTTGCGGCTGGAAGGGCATCCGCTGTGTAAAAACATGCTGAATAAGTCTGCGGTTCATTCCGCTGTGGCGACCCTGAATTAATAAAAGGGACTAAGCCGAAAAGAAAATGAATGAATGAATGAATGAATAACATATGAAAAGGCGACGCGGTGGCGCAGTGGTTAGCACATTTGCCTCATAGCAAGAAGGTTGCTGGTTCGAGCCTCGGTTAAGGGCAGTGTGCAGTTTGCATGTTCTCCCCATGTTGGCGTGGGTTTCCTCCGGGTGCTCCGGTTTCCCCCACAAGTCAAAAGACATGCAGTACAAGTTAATTGGGTATGCTAAAATTGATGGTAATGTATGTGTGAATGAGTGTGTAAGGAAGTGATGGGTTGCAACTTGAGGGGCATCCGCTACGTAAAAACATATGCTGGATAAGTTGGTGGTTCATTCCGCTGTGGCAACCCCAGATTAATAAAGGGACTGAGCCGAAAAGAAAATGAATGAATGAATGAATGTATAAATAACAAATGAAAATAATAACAATTTATTTTAGCAAAGACTGGAACACAATTATGTATGAGTTAACACAATTGCAAACATTTAGGATTTTATTTTTAAAGGGAACATAACTGCTATCAGAACATCAATAAGCTCCCTTCCCCATGGCAAGTCCTCACGTGAACAGTTCTCGCAATACTGCAGGTATGGTTGTGTTTGTTTTTTTTAATGTTTTTTTGTAATTATACTTAACATATACAATTTTAGTGCATATTATAAAATCATAGCATGTTATACTGACCCCAATATCACCCAAAACACATGTGTGATTTTTTTTATACAGCTAAAAGACCCTGAAAAATGACCCCAAAGAACAACGATGTAACAAAATGTGTACAGGGCATTTAAAAAATTATTTTACTAATAATTTTAATTATTAAATAACTAAAATGTAAATTGTATGTTTACCAAGTTTTCCCCATTAAATTAGAAAAAGAAACTCAATCTGAAGCAAAAATAAGTCAATTATATGTGTACATATGTTTGACATTGAATGGGGTCAAAACTGCCCTAAGGATATTAGGAGGGTTAAGCCATGAAGACTTCATGATTGTATACAGGGTTCAACGCTAAGGATTTTTTCTACTGCTCCGATCAGGCAAATGGTTCAGATTTTTACTTGCCCTGCCAAAATTTTCACTGGCCCCACCAAAAAAAAAGGGAAGTTAAATGTTTTAGCCGCATGTTTTAAATAATGTGTCAAAAATAAAGTCTGCGAATCTAGAATTTCAATACTTAAAAAATTGTTAATAAAAGTGTTATGCTAATGTTGAGGTATTTTATTGCGGTTCGAAATTATTTATTTTAACAAAAGGTGGGTGCCTTGTCAAACTGACGGCGAACTTTGCAAAGCATCACTTAATTTTTTTTGTTGCGATGTTCACACGTAAATGTCTGCTTCCAAGACATTATAGAAACAGACATTTTCTTTTAGCCTTATAATTTGATGTTGCCGCCATGTTGCTGTTTCTTCGCTGTGCTGGTTGTTACCAGGTTACTGAAAAAAATAGCATGCTCAAAACATCAAATCAGAGAAGAGGAACCAGAAAGCAATATGGTGTTTACGACATCACAGAGAAGATAACATTTAAAGACTTAAAAGCACAAACTTAAAATGCACACAATTGACAAATAGTCGCAGACAGATTAAATGTTAGTGACAAGGCAGCACTGTCCCAATCGGGCCAGTAATGATCCTGTCTACTGTCCCAAGCGTCTCTCACGCTGGCCCTGGGCCACCGGGCAGTCCTTATTGTTGAGCCCTGGTATAGAATCACCACTTTATTAATCCAGTCAAATTTACCTGGATAATATCTAGTGTCAACATATATATTACATATACAATGTTACATACACAAAAAGCTTACTTTGCTTATTTATCTTTTCCAAAAGCTTGTGCGGGAAAAAAATATAAAAGAAATTGTGAAATAATGTTCCATCAATATTTAATGTAACAGAAATGTTTATGTTTTTATTATGTTATTTATGTATTTATTATACATTTATTATATATTTATGTTTTATTATGATATTATCTGGTGTTTATGTTATTCCTGCACATATTAAAATATATTAACAATAAGTGATCGTACTAAATTTGATTATATTTTAAATTATTGAGATGTATGAAGATAAACTTGCTGCACTATAATCTTAAATCAAGTCTTTTAATATGTTTCCTAATTATTCTTGTTCAAAATATGCCACACAAGATTTGTTGAATTGCACTGTTGATATTTAGGTGCATAGCAATTGTTAAACTGAATGTGTGTGGGTGTTTTCTGTAAATCATTGTCGAAATGATTTGAATGTAGTTATTTCTTTGTTCATTGACAAAAAAAAAGTAGTAATATATTATATATGAGGCGGCACGGTGGCTCAGTGGTTAGCCCTACACTTTTATTGGTTGATGCTTGAAAACCCCTTTTCATCTTTGACCCTCGTAGAGTTGTATAAACTTTGTACATTAGAAAAGTAACTCTCAAAATGTTTCCCTCACCTTGCCTCATATGCTGTGGTGGACATGTTGATAACTTCACCAATATCCTTACGAACATCTTGCAAAACCTGTGAAACAACATCAGTTGGTTTAACTGTATTCAATATAAATGTATCCCTCAAACTCAGTATACGCCACACCAGACTTCCAGACCTTCTCCAGTCTGCGTTGCAGCTGCTGGAATCGCACACGCTCCATCCTAAGCGTCTCAAGCTCTTCTCTGAGCTGGCTGTTCTTCGTCAGCTGCTCATTAAAGCGAATAAGAGCCTGCAATAACAACAACAAAAAAGATCAATGGAGATATTAATGTTAACATGATGTGATTTACATCAATTTGACTTAATCCAATCTAATCCTTTCCAACTGCAAACCCAGTACTGGAAAACATCCATACAATCTCATTCACACACATACACCATGGCTAATTTAGCTTATTCAATTCACCTATAGAGCATGTGTTTGGACTGTGGGGGAAACCGGAGCACCCGGAGGAAACCCACGCCAACACAGGAAGAACATGCAAACTCCACACAGAAATGCCAACTTGCCCAGCCAAACCTTGAACCAGCGACCTTCTTGCTGTGATAAAACAGTGCTAACTACTGAGCCACTGTGTCACCTACAATACTATTATATTAATAATCAATCTGATTACGGAACTTTCATTTGTCTGCATATAAATGTAGACATTAAGGGTGTGTTCACACTTGGAGTTTGACTCACTTACAGAAAACTGTACCTTTATTCATAGTTCACTCAGCATTAACACTGTCTTTTTTAAGATGTATACTTTTATGACTCATATTTTGCAACATGTAAACATTAAAAATCCAAACACAAATCCTTGTGCTGAGCTATTGTTGTATATGCAAACTTGTGAAGAGCTTATAAAACTAAACCTGCCATGTGTGAACACACTTTAATAGAATTCCCACCAGTCCAGGATTATTTAAACATAAGTTTGTGTTATCAATAAAGTCTGGTCCAGTTTGTAATTAATTTAAGTAAAAAAAGGCCCACTTAAATAACAAGTTTCAGATCTACTACATGTTGTGCAGCCTATAGAAGATCTAGCTACTTCTACTATCATGCCAAATGGTTCTTAGAACAGTTAAGTAGAGTTCCAGTGCATGAGACTGCAGCTCTGCACAAGACTTTTGTCCAGGGGAGAAATTAAAATGGTCGTGCCCAACTGAGTCTGGTTTCTCTCAAGGTTTTTTTTCTTCACTCGCCTCAGTGAAGTTTTTTTTCCCTCTCTGCTGTCGCCACAACCTTGCATGGTTTGGGATCGGTAGAGCTACCCATCGATGAATTTGCTCTTCAGTGTTTGGACTCTCAGTAATGATTTAAACCACACTGAACTGAACTTAAACACTAAAAGCTGAACTACTCTGTTCCAATTACAATGACCATTTATGTGAAGCTGCTTTGACACAGTCTACATTGTAAAAGCGCTATACAAATAAGGCTGAATTGAATTTCAATGTCAGCCTGGTACAATGCAGCACGAATTCTAGGGATGGTTAGACAACCATGCTGATCTGTGCTGGTAGAGTGCATATGTGCATGTTTGTGTATGGGTGAGGTTGCCTGTCTGTTGCCAGTTTCTCTATGGATAACTAAGCAGAAGCTTGCTATTTCTTTTTTCTGTTCTTCAATGAAGTAAATATATAAAAAGAAGTCCAAAACACAGTAATATAAGACCATCACCTTATATTGATGTTCACTGTTTTCACATTTACATTACAATTGCATTACCAAGGCACATTTGTATTACATTCCTTCATTAAAAAGTTTTGTTATTAGCACCACAGTGGAAAATGAAAACCACGGAAATAAAATGGTTAAGCAAACAGAACCGTTAGACCAAATAGTGTAAAAGCGGCTTCTGTTTACCCGGTCCAGTTTGTTCTCCAGTGTTCGTATGGCTTTCTGAGTGTGGCGGGTCTGAGACGTATGACTTTGCGAAGTTGTAATGTCCTCTCTTCTGGCTTCCACCAACTTCTTCTCCATATTCATAATCTGAAAAAAGAAAGCATGAACATAAACATCCGCAGCACCATGTGAGATGTGTTAAGTGACGACGAATGGACTTGTATGCACCTCCTGCTCCAGTTGAGTTTGGGTTTGCTTCTCTTTTTCCAGTTGATCCTCCTGCATGTTTTGTTGCTCCAGCAGAGTTTGTATGGTCTCAGTCTCCTGAGTTTCACTCGATCTGCGCGACTGGGACTCGAGCACATGCAGAGTTCGCAGCAGCTCATCCTGTTCCTCACGCAGCTTGGAAATCTCCTGACTGCAGGAAAAACACACACATGCAACAAACTCACCCCTGGCTCATTCTGAAAACGTACTGCTATATACATTTCTGGAGAGCGCCAAATACGTCCAAGGAGCTACTTTTTTTTTTGCAGTTTTGGTTTTCACCAATCCACAAAAGGCTATTGTGAACGCTTTTTGAGAGCTCAAATTTCTCTCGTGAGTGCCATTCACTCCTGCTGTTCTAGCGTAAATCCACCAGAGGCCGCTGTCGACTGACTGACTGATCAAATGACCCACCCTCATCCTTTCCTAAACTCAACCAATAGTGTTTTCAAAAGCACAGATTGACCCGCCCACCCACTTTCCTAAACCTAAGCCTGATTTTTATCACTTTTTTCAGATTTTACCACATTCTGACCCTGTTATTTACTTGTTTATTTTATTTTTTGCCTTCTGTTTTTGTCTTATCCGCTTTATCGAACCATTCTTCACCAGACTCGATCCCGATCATCATAAGCAACTCCTCTCTGCGTCTCAAGTCCCCCGACGTACATGGTGAGCTAACTAGATAAACTGGTAATAGTGAGAAAACTGTCCATACGGAGGTAAGCGGTCAGCTGGTATGAACAGCATCATACCGCCCAGTAGCATTCATTTTAAGGACAAAATGCAGCCATACGTACCTCTGGCTACATAATTTGCGATCTCCAGAAATGTATATAGAGCAACATTTTCAGAATGGGCCTAGGTTGAACAAACTAAAATATGCTCAAACACATATGCTGATGATACACAAGGCAACTTTGGGAAATGATGCTATTAATGGGCAACCAGGTCAGGCAGTAACTAATTAGGGCAGTGGGTTACAGATACAATATTGGTGCCCTTTCTGAATAGAAAAGTAACCAAACATCATTGCTTTACAAATTTGGCCTGCAGTATTGCTCAAAAAGTTGCCGTCTATATTCAGCATTACAGTACATACACTGCATACTAGGAAATGCAATACACAAGGCACCATTTTTGTGCAAAACCTCCTCATGTAATAAAATTAGCTTTTACTGACAATTCCTAATCCTACTCCAAAATGAAATCCAATGCATTTTTAGGATTAAAATTATATGTACTATACTTTATTGATATGGAAATTATGACTTGAAAATTTGTAATTTGGACGTACTGGTGAAATGATGAAGGAAAAAGGGAATGGTTCACCCAAAACTGAAAATTCTGTCATTATTTTACACAACCTTACCTTTTCACAAACCTTTCTTTTTTCTGTTGAACACAAAATAAGTTATTTTGAAACATGCTTGAAACCTGTAACCATTTACTTCTATAGGTTTTGTTTTTCCTACTATGGATGCCATTGGTTACAAAATTATTAAATTAGTCAAATTATAATATTTCAAACTATATTATTGTGTGATCAACAGAAAATATAAACACATAAAGGTTTGGAACCATATGAGGGAGAGTACAGTGAGTAAATTGCCATTTTTATGTGATCTATTTATTTAATATATGTTTATTCTGACAACATTTCTTCCAAATTTCAAATAAATAAATTGTCCTTTAGAGCCTTTTCTCCCCAGAAAATTAATAATGGTTAAAGAATTTGCTTTCTGAACTCTTCTCAAGTTAAGACATGGGTATTGTGTTTCTAAAATGAATATAAACATATAAAACATGGCATCTTTTTATACTTAAGCTGCGGTCACACTGGACTTTTCTCCCCATAGACTTTCATTCTTGGTGAACTCTGACCCGCGAAATCTCATCATTTGACTGTGTGAGACCAATCGAAGATTAAAACATGACGTCTCAGGACAGAAATTTAAAATATGAACCAATCACTCGCTTTTTTAATGTCTAATCATCTTGTTGATCCCGCCCCATTTCGCAGCGCTGTACGACAGAATTAGCAAGCTTAAACTCCAGTGTGACCGCAGCTTAAATCAGGGGTGCTCAACCCCGTTCCTGGAGATCTTGCAACCCACCGGAACCCACCGGAAGATAACCAGCTTTACCAGCCTAGCCAGGCTGGGAGCCCAGCCTAAACCAGCTATGTCCAGCTTAAACCAGGCTACAAAGCTGGTTTTAGCTGGTCATCCCCCAGCCTGACCAGCTAAGACCAGGCTGGAAATGGCTGGAAACCAGCCTAGAAGTGGCCAAAACCCCTTTAAACCCAGCCTGGTTAACTAGCTAAAACCAGCCAACCAGCTTAGGCTGGTTGAAGTTTTTTTCAGCAGGGAGGACAGAGTTTGGGCACCCCTGCTCTAAATTATACTTTTATTTTAAATTTCAGTACTCGTGCGAAACTAAAATGATGGTTTACTCAAACACAGACAAGTAAATTGTAAATCAAGAGAAATTAAGAAATGATAAGTTGTATTTTATTCTTTTCCAAAGCTTTATATGATCATTTACAGTAAGTATCCTGTGGCATTGACCATGGAACTGACCGTTGTTTGCGTATAATTTCTTGTGACTGGATGCTGTAGGCCTGTCGATCTCCCTCTGTAATGCGAAACTGTCTCTGGAGCTTTTCCATCTCCGTCTCGGCTGGACACAAACAGGCATAAGCACATTCATCAGCATGACTATAATCTTAATTATCCATTACGTGTGTCTTTGGCATACCAATTCCATCAAAGTCCAAGTCACTGCTGTCGGAGAGGACACTGATCGCAGATCTTCCACGAGGCATTGTGATGATGATGATGATTATAGTCACAAAACACGACTGAAGGAGAAGACAAAAACAATTATAAATAATGAAGACAAAATGTATGTATAAACCTTTAAAGTATACAAAGTCTACCTATGTTTTAAAAACAATAAATAATTATCTCCAGTAATGTATCTACTAAACTTTTCAGACTTCTTAAAAGCACTATAGATCATGTATAGATCATGGGTGCCCAAACCTTTTCTCATGAAGGGCCAAAAGTCAAATATCACCGTGGGCCGAAGATAAACATACCAAACTATTTTTACAATAAGGTTGCTATGGGTAATTAATTTCCAAATAAATTAAAACATTACTTTAAGTTGTATTAACTAAAGCAGTATAACATTTTAAATGATGACATACTGGAATAAAGCATAAACAATCACATCTATAAGACAGTGGAGTTCAATGCTAAATGCACTAGTCAAGCAGAATCTGCAAATTTATTTGCTCACCAAAGTATTTGCATTGTCCTCTATCCGTCGGGTGACATTATGTACATTGTAAATTAAATTACAGCATTTTAAATGAAACATTTAATCACAGTTAGCTTTTTTTGTAGATTAACAATAAAACAAATAAAAGTTACAATTAATTTGAAATAATTTCTAAATCCTCCTTATAATTCTCCTTCTCTTCTCAGATAGGACGGTGGGCCAAATCAAAGTTTACCATGGGCCAATATTGGCCTGTGGGCCCTAGTTTAAATAATATTATGTACATTGCACTTAATAATCTGGATAAATGTAGTCTAAGAAACATGTTAATAGTACAAATAAAACATTTAATGGTACCTTATATATCTTAAAACATGTTAACCATCGTATGTTGTGTAACTTTGATAAATTTAACCCCAAAATTACTTGACCGCCTAGCAACGCCTTAGCATCGAGTTAATTTGTACTAGAATCATGCTAGTAACATGCTAATTCATACTAGACTCATGTTAATAACTGGCCTACATGCATATCTTTGCATAGCAGTGTCCTATTGACTTGGGGGATGGCTCATCTGACTCAGACAACCAATGAGCATCTCAATATGATAATAAAGCTCACAAGCCACGCCCCCAAATTGATTCCATAGACTTTCATTAAAATAGGCCAAGATGCATATCTTTGCATAGCAGTGTCATAAAGACATGGGGGTTGGTTCATTTGACTAAGACAACCAACCACATTCAAGTTCACTCTGTAACCTCGCCCATAGCAACAAAACAGAGTACCCTAGCAACCATTCATCAACAGCTATATCTCAGCATCAGAACATCGTAGAGACTTGGAGATTGGCTCGTTTGACTCATGCTAGCAAACAGAACTTCCTATATGCTACACATGCTAGCAGTGACTAGCTACATGCTAATATTGACTAGCCAAGTACTGTAACTTGCTAGAAATGCTTACTAAGTATAAATGTTTTATCAAGCATGTATGTGAGGCTTGCCTAGTAACCAACCAGGGTACCCTAGCAACTGCCTAGCAACCACCCAAATTACCCTCGCAACCGCCTAGCAACCACCTAGCAACGGCCTAGTAATGCCTTAGTAAGGGCCTAGCGACCACTCAGGACACCCTAGCAACCACCTAGCAATGCCTTAGCAACCACTCAGAATACCTTAGCAACCACCTAGCAACACCTTAGCAACCGCCTAGCAACACCTTAGCAACCACCTAGCAACCACTCAGAACACCCTAGCAACTGCCTAGCAACGCCTTAGCAACCACCTAGCAACTACTCAGGACACCCTAGCAACCGCCTAGCAACACCTTAGCAACCACCTAGCAACCACTCAGGACACCCTAGCAACCACCTAGCAACGCCTTAGTAACCACTCAGAATACCCTAGCAACCATCTAGCAACCACTTAGGACACCTTAGCAACCACCTAGCAACCACTCAGAACACCCTAGCAACCGCGTAGCAACACCTTAGCAACCACCTAGCAACCACTCAGAACACCCTAGCAACCACCTAGCAACACCTTAGCAACCACCTAGCAACCACTCAGGACACCCTAGCAACCACCTAAAAACGCCTTAGCAACCACTCAGAATACCCTAGCAACCACTTAGGACACCTTAGCAACCACCTAGCAACACCTTAGCAACCACTCAGAACACTCTAGCAACCGCCTAGCAACACCTTAGCAACCACTCAGCAACTAGTCAGAACACCTTAGCAACTGCCTAGCACCACCTTAGCAACCACCTAGCAACCACTCAAAACACCCTAGCAACTGTCTAGCAACACCTTAGCAACCACCTAGCAACAAGTCAGACCACCTTAGCAACTGCCCTGCACCACCTTAGCAACCACCTAGCAACCACTTAAAACACCCTAGCAACCGCCTAGTAAAATGCTAATTCATGCTAGAATCATGCTAACAACATGCTAATTCATGCTAGAATCATGCTAGTAACATGCTAATTTATGCTAGAATTATGCTAACAACATGTTAATTCATGCTAGAATCTTGCTAGTAACATGCTAATTCAAGCTAGAATCATGCTAACAACATGCTAATTCATGCTAGAATCATGCTAGTAACATGCTAATTTATGATAGAATTATGCTAACAACATGCTAATTCATGCTAGAATCATGCTAGTAACATGCTAATTCATGCTAGAATCATGCTAACAACATGCTAATTCATGTAAGAACCATGCTACTAACATGCTAATTCATGCTAGAATTATCCTAGTAGCATGCTAATCCATGCTAGAATCATGCTAGTAACATGCTAATTCATGCTAGAATCATGCTAACAACATACTAATTCATGCTAGAATCATGCTAGTAACATGCTAATTCATGCTAGAATCATGCTAACAACATGCTAATTCATGTAAGAATCATGCTACTAACATGCTAATTCATGCTAGTAATATGATAACTCAAGCTAAAATCATACTAACATTCTATTTACACTTTAAAACCACTTCAAACTTTCAGATTCGGCTTTTCAAGCCACCATAAAGTTTGTTCTCAAACTTTAATATCTAGTTATGAGGTAATATCTGAAAACAGTTAAAATAGAGGACAGGGTAAAAGTAAACAGTCGACGGTTAATGCAAAGGTGTCGTCTGTCCTACCATCAGCACTTTTGTAAGTAGCTTAAAGGACAATGAATAACGTTAGCTTTTAAGAGATTATTATGTTAATTATGGTGGCTTAAAAAGCCAACATACTGTTATCTCACTTAAACTTATTAGGCTGGCTTGTCAAAGCCAACCTACTGTTATCCTATTTAAACTTATTATTATTATTTTTATTTATTCTTCTTCTGAGACTAAAATTCAAAATCTATCTGCTCCTTGAACTTTCAAGCTATTACCACCAAACTCACACCAGACCTCCAAACTGGTCTGACTCTTTATGCTATATCTTTTCCGACTGATCCGACTTTCGGTTTTCCGAAAAACGTCCCGGGACTGTCGGAAAAATCCCATAGACTTAACATTGGATCAAACTTTGTGACCTCATAACTCTGCGTCAGACTGTTGCACAGACTTCTAACTGGGCTCATTTAACTCAGACTATCAAACTGCCAATGACTGATCACCTTTAAACTTTCTAGCCACGCCCTAGCAACCACTTTTGGACCCTAGTAACTGTCCCATAGACTTCCATTCAATAGACTCTCATTGACTTAACATGGGATCAAACTTTGTGAGCTCATAACTCTGAATCAGACTATCCTACAGACTAATGGCTGAGCTCATTTAACTCCGAATACCAAACTGCCAATAACTGATGAGCTTTTAACTTTCTAGCCACACCCCAAACTACCACATACTGCACCCTAGCAACTGTCCCATAGACTTCCATTACAAAGACTCTCATTGACTTTACATGGGATCAAACTTTGTGAGCTAATAACTCTGAAACAGACTATCCTACAGACTAATGGCTGAGCTCATTTAACTCTGACTACCAATCTGCCAATAACTGATGAGCTTTTAACTTTGTAGCCACACCCCTAACTACCACATACTGCACCCTAGCAACTGTCCCGTAGACTTCCATTACAAAAGACTCTCATTGACTTAACATGGGATCAAACTTTGTGAGCTCATAACTCTGCATCAGACTGTCCTACAGACTTATGGCTGAGCTCATTTAACTCCGACTACCAATCTGCCAATAACTGATGAGGTTTTAACTTTCTAGCCACACCCCTAACTACCACATACTGCACCCTAGCAACTGTCCCGTAGACTTCTATTACAAAAGACTCTCATTGACTTTACATGGGATCAAACTTTGTGAGCTCATAACTCTGCATCAGACTGTCGTAGAGACCAATGGCTGAGCTCATTTAACTCAGTCTAGCCAGCAGCCAATCACTGATGGCCTTTTAACTTTCTAGCTACACCCCTAACTACCACATACTGCACCCTAGCAACTGTCCTATAGACAGTAATTAGCTGTGCTATCAAATGCTTATAATTCTAACATGCTAATGACATGCCAATCATGCTAGTAACATGCTACTCATATGCTAATCATGCTAATGACATGCTAACTCATACTGGAAACATGCTAATGACATGCTAATTTGTACTAGAATCATGCTAGTAACATGCTAATTCATACTAGACTGATGTTAATAACTGGCCTACATGCATATCTTTGCTTAGCATTGTCCTATTGACTTGGGGGATGGCTCATCTGACTCAGACAACCAATGAGCATCTCAATATGATAATGAAGCTCACAAGCCACGCCCCCAAATTGATTCCATAGACTTCCATTAAAATAGGCCAAGATGCATATCTTTGCATAGCAGTGTCATAGAGACATGGGGGTTGGTTCATTTGACTTAGACAGCCAACCACATTCAAGTGCACTCTGTAACCTCGCCCATAGCAACAAAACAAAGTACCCTAGCAACCATTCATCAACAGCTATATCTCAGCATCCGAACATCGTAGAGACTTGGAGATTGGCTCGTTTGACTCATGCTAGCAAACAGAACTTCCTATATGCTACACATGCTAGCAGTGATTAGCTACATGCTAATATTGACTAGCCAAGTACTGTAACTTGCTAGACATGCTTACTTAGTTTAAATGTTTTATCAAGCATGTACGTGAGGCTTGCCTAGTAACCACCCAGGGTACCCTAGCAACTGCCTAGCAACCACCCAAATTACCCTAGCAACCGCCTAGCAACGGCCTAGTAATGCCTTAGTAAGGGCCTAGCGACCACTCAGGACACCCTAGCAACCGCCTAGCAACGCCTTAGCAACCAATTAGAATACCCTAGCAACCACCTAGCAACACCTTAGCAACCACCTAGCAACCACTTGGGACACCTTAGCAACCGCCTAGCAACACCTTAGCAACCACCTAGCAACCACTCAGAACACCCTAGCAACTGCCTAGCAACACCTTAGCAACCACCTAGCAACCACTCAGGACACCCTAGCAACCGCCTAGCGATGCCTTAGCAACCACCTAGCAACCACTCAGGACACCCTAGCAACCCCCTAGCAACGCCTTAGCAACCACTCAGAATACCCTAGCAACTACCTAGCAACCACTTAGGACACCTTAGCAACCACCTAGCAACACCTTAGCAACCACCTAGCAACCACTCAGAACACCCTAGCAACCACCTAGCAACCACTCAGGACACCCTAGCAACTAACTAGCAACCACTTAGCAACCACTCAGAATACCCTAGCAACCACCTAAGCATGCTATGTGACATGCTAATTCATACTAGAATCATGCTAGTAACATGCTAATTCATACTACAATCATGCTCATGACATGCTAATTTATAATAGAATCTTGCTAATAACAAGCTAATTCATGCTAGAATCATGCTAGTAACATGCTAATTCATGCTAGAATCATGATAGTAACATGCTAATTTATACTAGAATCATGCTAGTAACATGGTAATTCACAGTAGAATCATGCTAGTAACATGCTAATGCATGTTAGAATCATGCTAATAACATGCTAATTCACGCTAGAATCATGCTAGTAACATGCTAATTCATACTATTATCATGCTAATAACATGCTAATTCATGCTAGAGTCATGCTAGTAACATGCTAATTCATACTACAATCATGCTAATAACATGCTAATTCACGCTAGAATCATGCTAATTCATACTAGAATCATGCTAGAAACAGGCTAATTCATACTAGAATCATGCTAGTAACATGCTAATGCATGCTAGAATCATGCCAGTAACATGCTAATTCATGCTAGAATCATACTAGTAACATGCTAATTCATGCTAGAATCATGCTAGTAGCATGCTAATTTATGCTAGAATCATGCTAATAACATGCTAATTCATACTAGAATCATGCTAATAACATGCTAATTTGTACTACACTCATGCTAATAACATGCTAATCCATGTTAGAATCATGCTAATTCATGCTAGAATCATGCTAATAACATGCTACTTATACTTTTTCAAACTGTTTTTAAACTAAATAAACTATTACCAACAGGCTTTGTCAAGCCAGCCTCAAAGTTTGTCTCGACGAACTTTACTGTCTAGTTATTATTCTGCTTCTTCTTCTTCTTCTTCTTTCTTCTGAGACTAATTTTAAAGTCTATCTCCTCCTAACCCTTTCAAGCTTCATACCTCAAACTTTCGTCAAACCTTCAAACTGGTCTGACTCGGGTTGCTATATCTTTTCCGACTGATCCGACTTTCGGTTTTCCGAAAAACGACCCGGAAAATTCCCAAAATTCCCATTGACTTAACATTGGGTCAAACTTTGTGACCTCATAACTCTGCATCAGACTGTCCTACAGACTTCTAACTGGGCTCATTTAACTTAGTCTAGCCAGCAGCCAATAACTGATGACCTTTAAACTTACTAGCCACTCCCTAGCAACCACTTTTGGCACCCTAGCAACTGTCCCATAGACTTCCATTGTAAAAGACTGCCATTGACTTAACATTGAGTCAACCTTTGTGAGCTCATAACTCTGCATCAGACTGTCCTACAGACTAGAGTCAGGCCTCATTCAACTCAGTCTAGTCAGCAGCCAATCACTGATGACCTTTAGACTTACTAGCCACTCCCTAGCAACCACTTATGGCACCCTAGCAACTGTCCCGTAGACTTCCATTCAAAAGACTGTCATAGACTTAACATGGGATCAAACTTTGTGAGCTCATAACTCTGCATCAGACTGTCATACAGACTAATGGCTGAGCTCATTTAACTCAGACTACCAAACTGCCAATAACTGATGAGCTTTTAACTTTCTAGCCACACCCCTAACTACCACATACTGCACCCTAGCAACTGTCCCGTAGACTTCCATTACAAAAGACTCTCATTGACTTAACATGGGATCAAACTTTGTGAGCTCATAACTCTGTATCAGACTGTCATAGAGACTAATGGCTGAGCTCATTTAACTCAGTCTAGCCAGCAGCCAATCACTGATGGCCTTTTAACTTTCTAGCCACACCCCTAACTACCACATACTGCACCCTAGCAACTGTCCTATAGAATGTAATTAGCTGTGCTATCAAATGCTTATAATTCTAACATGCTAATGACATGCCAATCATGCTAGCAACATACTACTCATATGCTAATCATGCTAATGACATGCTAACTCATACTGGAAACATGCTAATGACATGCTAATTTGTACTAGAATCATGCTAGTAACATGCTAATTCATACTAGACTCATGTTAATAACTGGCCTACATGCATATCTTTGCATAGCAGTGTCCTATTGACTTGGGGGATGGCTCATCTGACTCAGACAACCAATGAGCATCTCAATATGATAATAAAGCTCACAAGCCACGCCCCCAAATTGATTCCATAGACTTCCATTAAAATAGGCCAAGATGCATATCTTTGCATAGCAGTGTCATAGAGACACGGGGCTTGGTTCATTTGACTAAGACAACCAACCACATTCAAGTTCACTCTGTAACCTCGCCCATAGCAACAAAACAGAGTACCCTAGCAACCATTTATCAACAGCTATATCTCAGCATCAGAACATTGTAGAGACTTGGAGATTGGCTCGTTTGACTCATGGTAGCAAACGGAACTTCCTATATGCTACACATGCTAGCAGTGACTAGCTACATGCTAATATTGACTAGCCAAGTACTGTAACTTGCTAGAAATGCTTACTAAGTATAAATGTTTTATCAAGCATGTATGTGAGGCTTGCCTAGTAACCAACCAGGGTACCCTAGCAACTGCCTAGCAACCACCCAAATTACCCTAGCAACTGCCTAGCAACCACCTAGCAACGGCCTAGTAATGCCTTAGTAAGGGCCTAGCGACCACTCAGGACACCCTAGCAACCACCTAGCAACGCCTTAGCAACCACTCAGAATACCTTAGCAACCACCTAGCAACACCTTAGCAACCACCTAGCAACCACTTGGGACACCTTAGCAACTGCCTAGCAACACCTTAGCAACCACCTAGCAACCACTCAGAACACCCTAGCAACTGCCTAGCAACGCCTTAGCAACCACCTAGCAACCACTCAGGACACCCTAGCAACCGCCTAGCAACACCTTAGCAACCACCTAGCAACCACTTAGGACACCCTAGCAACCACCTAGCAACGCCTTAGCAACCACTCAGAATACCCTGGCAACCATCTAGCAACCACTTAGGACACCTTAGCAACCACCTAGCAACACCTTAGCAACCACCTAGCAACCCCTCAGAACACCCTAGCAACCGCCTAGCAACACCTTAGCAACCACCTAGCAACCACTTAGGACACCCTAGCAACCGCCTAGCAACACCATAGCAACCACCTAGCAACACCTTAGCAACCACCTAGCAACCACCTAGGACACCTTAGCAACCACCTAGCAACCACCTAGCAACCACTCAGAACACCCTAGCAACCGCCTAGCAACACCTTAGCAACCACCTAGCAACCACTTAGGACACCCTAGCAACCACCTAGCAACACCTTAGCAACCACCTAGCAACCACTCAGGACACCCTAGCAACCACCTAGCAACACCTTAGCAACCACTCAGAATACCCTAGCAACCACTTAGGACACCTTAGCAACCACCTAGCAACACCTTAGCAACCACTCAGAACACCCTAGCAACCGCCTAGCAACACCTTAGCAACCACCTAGCAACCACTCAGGACACCTTAGCAACCACCTAGCAACACCTTAGCAACCACCTAGCAACCACTCAGAACACCCTAGCAACCGCCTAGCAACACCCTAGCAACCACCTAGCAACGCCTTAGCAACCACTCAGAATACCCTAGCAACCACCTAGCAACCACTTAGGACACCTTAGCAACCACCTAGCAACACCTTAGCAACCACTCAGAACACCCTAGCAACCGCCTAGCAACACCTTAGCAACCACCTAGCAACCACTCAGAATACCCTAGCGACCACCTTGCAACACCTTAGTAACCACTTAGCAACTAGTCAGAACACCTTAGCAACTGCCTAGCACCACCTTAGCAACCACCTAGCAACCCCTCAAAACACCCTAGCAACCGTCTAGCAACACCCTAGCAACCACCAAGCAAATAGTCAGACCACCTTAGCAACTGCCTTGCACCACCTTAGCAACCACCTAGCAACCACTTAAAACACCCTAGCAACCGCCTAGTAAAATGCTAATTCATGCTAGAATCATGCTAACAACATGCTAATTCATGCTAGAATCATGCTAGTAACATGCTAATTTATGCTAGATGTATGCAAACAACATGCTAATTCATGCTAGAATCATGCTAGTAACATGCTAATTCATGCTAGAATCATGCTAACAACATGCTAATTCATGTAAGAATCATGCTACTAACATGCTAATTCATGCTAGAATTATCCTAGTAGCATGCTAATTCATGCTAGAATCATGCTAGTAACATGCTAATTCATGCTAGAATCACGCTTACAACATGCTAATTCATGCTAGAATCATGCTAGTAACATGCTAATTCATGCTAGAATCATGCTAACAACATGCTAATTCATGTAAGAATCATGCTACTAACATGCTAATTCATGCTAGTAATATGTTAACTCAAGCTAAAATCATACTAACATTCTATTTACACTTTAAAACCACTTCAAACTTTCAGATTCGGCTTTTCAAGCCACCATAAAGTTTGTCCTCAAACTTTAATATCTAGTTAATCACTGTTTCTTTACACTATGTTCACTATGCGTTTGGACACACTTTATAGGTGGTAATACTAACGGTTAAACAGAAGACAACGTAGGGTAAACGTAAAATTTCAACGGTTAAAACGCAAAGGTATGGTCTGTCATACCATTAGTACTTTTGTAAATATGGACAATGAATAGCTTTTAAGAGATTATTATGTTAATTAATCACTGTTTTTACACTGATGTGTTTAATAACTATACCATGCTTTTGGACATAACGTTATATAGTCTGTGGTAATACTGTGGTAAAATCGTCTGTGGTAATACTGTGGCAAAACTTTAAAACAGAAGACAACGTAGGGCAAACGTAGTCAGTCGATTGTTAACGCAAAGGTGTCGTCTGTCATACCATCAGTAACGTTATATTACTTATAAGTATCTTAAGGACAATGAATAGCTTAAGAGATTATTAAGTTGACTTAATTGTTTTTTACACTGACGTGTTCACTAACTATGAGAGACCATGCTTTTGGACATAATTTGTGGTAATACTGTGGTAATATTTGAAAACAGTTTAAACAGAAGACAACATGGGGAAAACGTAAATAGTCGACAGTTAACGCAAAGGTGTCGTCTGTCATACCATCAGCACTTTTGTAAGTAAGTTATCTTAAGGACAATGAATAGCTTTCAAGAGATTACTATGTTAATTAACGCTAATCACTGTTTTTTTTTTTACACTGATGTGTTTACTATACGTTACTATGCCTTTGGACATACACTGTCTGTAAGTGACTCTTTTTTTTCTTTCGACCTTCCACATACAATCATAAAATGTGCACCACACTGCTTAACTATTTTAGCATTAGAATCGTCAGTCATGATGAATTAACTTAATCAAAATGACATCAATTCGACACAACGGTGTAGAACACACAAGTCGTCAAAAATCAAGCCTAAATCATAAAACTTTTAAATAATGCTAACGTTACTTATGTTTTATCAGTGATATTTATGATAAGGTAAATGAAGGCTAATCTTACCTTACGGTTATCAGTTTTCAGGTGGTTTAATATATCAACTCTTCCTCCCCATGTAGGCAAAGTTGTTAGCAACAGTCTCCAAGGAAAATAGTGTTAA
The DNA here is from genome assembly GCF_052040795.2 of Danio rerio. Classification (NCBI taxonomy): domain Eukaryota; kingdom Metazoa; phylum Chordata; class Actinopteri; order Cypriniformes; family Danionidae; genus Danio; species Danio rerio. The sequence continues at coordinate 43,899,384 of NC_141031.1, forward strand.
ACGATCTGCAGGTGGCGCTGTTTTCTTACATACACGACACCAGCAAAAGGAAGGAGCTTTCCTTCATTCAGGTTTATTTTTGGCTTTCATTTATAACTAAGCATTTTAAAGTACCCGTATTCATGAAGAAAACAAAAATTAACAATTTGTGTTGACAATTATTAAAAATGCTAAAGCTCTGAGAATATTCATTTCATTTCATTTCCTCCCCAGAAAATGACAATTGGTCAAAATAAGCAGGGCTATTCCACAAAATGTTTTTGAAATGAACCCTTGTGCACTATTCTACTGTTACATCCTATGATTAACTCAGAAAAAAAAAAGATTTGAAAAGAAAAATGTTCTCTTTTGTCAAATGATGTTTAACCAATGACTGTAAAAAATAAATGTTTAACAGAGCAAGTACATTTTCACAGTATGTCTGATAATATTTTTTCTTCTGGAGAAAGTCTTACTTGTTTTATTTCGGCTAGAATAAAAGCAGTTTTTAATTTTTCAAAAGCCATTTTACGGGCAAAATTATTAGCCTTCCATTATAAGCACATTTTTTTGATTGCAAAACCATGACACCATATAATCATGCATATAATCATGCATTGCTGGTGGTTTTCCCTGTTGGGAAGAAGTAAAGCTTGTCATTTTTACTGTTGATCATTATTTGGAACAATTAATACTTTAAATATGCTTGTGCAAAAATAATCTTAGTTTCTGGATTTTAGATGAAGTATAACAGCTAATTAAAGTGTGTGTATGTTTTTCTGTGAGTGTGTGAGAGTGACCTTTGCGCACTTACCTTGATGTGTCTGAAAAACAGCCACTAACAGTAAATTTGGAAGAAAAGAATAAAATTTACTTTTTATATATACTTTTTATATTGAAAATACATCATTATGTGTGTTTTTTTTAACTAAAATCAGTCACATCATTTGTGAACTTGGCAATTAAGGAGTTAAAATCCTGTAATTTTCTAAGCAATTTAATAGTTTCAATCAGGACTGAGGTTGATTAACAAATTTATGCAAAAACAAAAAAGAAACAAATATCAATCTGATGCATTTTTACAGCGGTTTAATTCAGTGGAAGTGTTTTCATCCCGAACATAACAAAAGGGTAGTGCATTTGCCCAGAGTGTAGCTTTGAGTTCTTTAAACATTTCAAAGCATTTTCTCAAAATATGTGTCAAAATAAGATTTGTCGGGTGGCACAGTGGGTAGCACGATTGCCTCACAGCAAGAAGGTCGCTGGTTCGAGCCCCAGCACGGTCAGTTAGCATTTCTGTGGGGAGTTTGCATGTTTTCCCTATGTTGGCGTGGGTTTCCTCCGGTTGCTCCTGGTTCCCTCAGAGTCCAAAGACATGTGGTATAGGTGAATTGAATAAGCTAAATTAGCTGTAGTGTATGTGTATGAATGCAATAGTGTGTGGATGTATCCCAGTGTTGGGTTGCAGCTGGAAGGGCATCCGCTGCGTAAAACATATGCTGGATGAAAGATTTGTCAGCAAAAATCATTCTGCTATCTAATACACTTAAAAATTATGGCCAAATTAACACACAAAATCACCCCAGAGTAGATGAAAACATCCCCAAAAGTGCATAAGGGTTAAAACATTGGTATCTAAAAATTCATAAACATTTCTGAAAACATGTCTTATTTGTTATTTTGACCAATTGTCAGGTTATGCTCTAAATGGCAATATTTATAGTAAATGCAAATGTCATCAATAGTTTGCAGAACCAAACAAAAATAATTTTTCTCAAACACATATAATGTACAATATAATATGCAGGGCTTTACATTAGCACCCTCCAAATGCGGGTAGATTTCAGCTGTGTTGGATTAGACAGCCACTGTCACTTGCCACTTTGGCTGGTTGAAAATAATTTGTAAAGTTTTCTTAAAAGCAGGATTTGACAATAAGGATGGCCCAATATGCGTGCAAATGTGATCCTAGAATCGAGAAGCAGCCGAACTGACACAAAAATGATTGTGTTTACACAAGCAATAGAAAGCAGGTGATTACTGAATGAGAGGATGATAACAGCTGACGCGCTCCCATTTCCTTGCGTGAAGCAACTGTGCCTAGAAACGCAACTGATGTGATCGTTTCTCTTAAATATTAGACAAAAAGTTATGATCATGCACCCACAGTCTTGCTGAATTCTAGAGCTCCAGATTTGTCTTTATGTAAGCATCAACGGTTGCTTTCGCTTTAACCAGGAATTCTTTGAACAGATTATTAATTGGCCTAACGTTAACCGTGTGTGTGTGATCATCCTTTTCTTATCGCACACGGCTTTTCACCTGCTTTCTTTTGCTTTAATATGGTTTAATTATATTTTTTTTACAATAACATTGCTTTAATGAGAGATTAACTCCCCATTTACGTGGTAATCTGGGACCTTTAGCCAGAACAGATTACTGTGCATATTTTAGATACAAGACAATAATTATTTATTAAATGCCAATTGTTTTTTTTTTTTTTTTTCGGGGGGGTATTTTTTTAAGGAATGTTTTGTTAAATAAAGAGTATTGTATACAGCTTTGACACATTTAAAACTTGTGGCTAAGAAATAATTAATTTTATTTTTTATCTTATTTTATATTATATTATTTTTTATATTTATTTTAATAATTTTTTTTTTAAACTTTATTTATGTTTGGTGTGGTCAGAGATAAATTTGGTATATTCTTCATTTTGAGCTCTGAAAAGTCGTGTGAAATAAAAATTAAGACACTATGAAACCATGAACCATTTGCTCATACACGACACACGAAAGGTGAAGTGAATGAAGAGGCATGTGAACATAACACAAAGTCTAAATCAAGTTATTTTAGCATGTCAAAGTCATAATTATGCATATAAAATATATTTTCCCAACAAGAAAATTGTGGCTAGTGAAGGCGAGTGGCTAGTAATGTTGGAAAACTACTAGCAACAGTGGCTGGTGATCAAAAAAGTTAATGTCAAGCCCTGATAATATGTAATATAACATAATAATGTACTATAAATTGTAAATCTAGAGAAACATACTGTTATTATACAGTGACTGCTAACCAAAAAAAATCAAACACTAATCTGCACGATTCTTAAAACCTGATATGTAGGAAATTTCCTGTCACAATGCTCAATTATATATTTTAGGATTAATTAAAAATATTTGACCACATAATATAACCAATGTTAACCAAGTATTTCATAAAGCCTAATAGTAATAATATTAATTACCTAGCAATTATAATTAGCTTTCTTCAGGTGGTGTCGGTGGGACGCCTTCCAAAAATGTACGAAAGTGATCATCTGTGTTGAGTTCTGGTTGTTTGACCAGCAGGTGGCATTTAGGGAAGAAGTAGGCCGCAACCAACCCCATATTACTGAGTAAACTAACTCCTACTTGAGCAAGGGACTTATTTTTATCATCTAGACTGGTGTAAATGGGGATGAACATCACCCACATGACGCAGTAACTCAAGGTGGAGATGGTGATGTCTCTGGCTAAGTTGTACTGTCCAGGTGGCTTTAGAGCCATGAAGGTGGACATGAATGACATCAGAGCCAGGATGACATTAAAACCGAGCATCAGGCCGAAGTTTAACATTGGCTCCACTGGGCAGCGTAGAAAAGTTTTCACATAAGTCACATCCAAACTGGCGACGTATTGGGTCAGGGAGGGACCTTCTAGGCCATACCAGCCGCATAGTCCCGCTTGCAGCCCGCAACATCCCAGAATCACAAACCAGCTTCCTCGTCCTCGTAGGTTTTCTAGGTGTTCGGAAGACTGTTCAGGAAACTCTGTGACACACACAATCTGTAAAGTAAAATAAAGCATTAAATAGAAGAATATTTGTGAAATAAAAATCACTCACTCTTTTGTTTTAATAGTACAGGGCTTCTATTTGGCTTTATTTAAGGCTGCAGATTTCACTACTGAACATTTTACACTGAGCTACTGAACTGATTTATGATTGTTATTGTTTTATTTGTGAAACTTTCTAGTTTTTATTATATGTATTTTATGATTCATGTTTTTATTTTTCATTGTTTTATTTGTTCATTTGTTATTTTGTATTTATGCTGCTGAATTACATTTTAGGATCTTGATTTCTTATACATTTTATTATTTTAAACTACTAAAATGTCAATAAAAGTCCCTTTGTTAAACTGTAGAGTTAAATTTTTAACATCAACAGTCGACAGCGCAGAATTCAACCTCCCATAATGCAATTCACAACCGTAAATACACAGAGAACACTTGTAAATCACAAAATAAACTGGTAATTGACTGATATGTTTTACAGATTTTACAATGAACTTCAAGTAGAGACTCACATTAGGCAGATTTTTTTTATTGTTAGCCAGCATTAAATTAATGCTGCTCAATATTGGGGAAAAAATGAGATTGCAATTTTCTTTCAGAGACAATTTATGTCTAGAAAGCAATTACATCTGTATAGAAAAACTAAGTATATATATTTAAAAAAATACATTAATAATTAAATAATCTAATATTTAACAAATACATCAACATTAAAATTAATAAATTATTTTGTATATTCTAGATATTAATATTTAAAAATATTAATATAATAATAGTATTTTTTTAATGTTAAACATAGAACATGACATTTTAAGAACCAGATCAAACCTCTTTTAGTAACCATAAAGTTTTAAAAGATTTATTTGGCAACATTTCCACTGCTTTTTGACAAAAAAATGATTTATGGTGATTATTATTAATAAAAAAAGATATCTTGCAATACTGCTAACGTTGTAAATAAATTAAAGTATTTAATAAAACATAAAGTTTTAACAATATGAATATAAGTTTGTTATATACAATATATGTTTACAATACTAATATTTACTAAAAAAATGATATATTTAAAAAAATATTAAGACTTTTTGTGGCTTGCCAGCAAAATACAAACCAGTAATAAATAAATAATTAAATTAAATTGCATTGTTCACAGTTTAACTATTGCATAAAACACATATTGTGATATTGATTTTAATCAGTTCATTTCATCCCTATTTTGAATCTCAGTATTTTTATTTTAATTATTCAGCTATAATTTCCCAAAACTATCAAACAAATAACTTATATTCATTCATTTATTCATTCATTCATTCATTCATTCATTCATTCATTCATTCATTTTCTTTTCAACTACAATTACTATATTATAAAACTATAAAAATAAATAATTTCATATATTTAAACAACTTTTACCTTTATTTTAACATGCATTTAATTTTTCTTCTACATTTTTTTTAGATTACCTGAAGGGAACTGGACAGAATGACTGAGAGGGCCACGGTGGGAAAAAAGGCATTAAGTGGCTCCTGCAGGCGGCAGACGGTGTCTCCCGGCTGACCCAGGAACAGCACCAGACTCATACATCCTCCAGCAAGGCTCAGCAAGGTAAGGCCACACAGCGATCCACCTGCAGTTTTCACCAGTGGAGTTCCTCTGTGCTTGAAAAACAGAGCCCCCACCCATACATGTGATGCAAGCACTACAATTCCTCCCAGAATGACTCCGATTGACTCATAGTTGGTCCAGTCCAGGTAGGTGTAGATGGGATAGACACAGCTTGTGCTTCTTAGAGTTGACCACTGACCATTGGGACATGATTTACACTGAATGTCATCTTCCAAAGGGAAAGGCAGATAAAGTTTAGTTAGCATCATATAGTAAAGACCTTAGATTATTTTTTCATTAGACTGAAAAATTGGCTTAATGGTCCTGTGAAGTGCTGTGAAACGTGCATTATTTTATTCCATCTTGACATAATCTTTACTGAAAAACAAAAAGGGTCTTATAGTAGCTCCTCCCCCTTTAAAAAATAGCTGATATCGGTTTGTTTTTAATTACAGCTTTGTGAGGGATGCTGCGGTCACACTGGAGTTTATTGGCGAATATGGGCGGGATTAAAGAAGATGATTAGACATTTAAAAAAGCGAGTGATTGGTCCATGTTTTAAATTTATGTACAGAGAGGTCATGTTTTTATCAAATTCGATTGGTCTTACACAATCATGTGATGCGATTTCACAGGTCAGATTTCACCAAGCTTGAACTTTCCAATGCAGCGAACTGCAAAACTTGCCGCACGACCTTGCATTTCCGGTCTTTTTAAAAAAAATCACATTCTCTATTGTGAAAAATATATGTATATATACCTAAAATAATTGTCTTAGTAGAAAAAAATGCAACAAATGCATTTAGAAACAGTTGAGTTCCCCCTCCCCTTCCTCACAATGGTTTGGCCCACTGCCTGCTTTCCCAGTTCATCTCGCCTACTTTCTACACAAACGAGTCAGATGTGCGGCTGTAGCTCAGTTAATATTGACCTAAAGTAGGTAGTGTATTTTACTGTGAATAAAGTGATTCTCTTTAATGTAATTGATGCAGACTCATTCATAAATTGATTTATTAGCAATTAAAATATTAGTTTGTTTACATTAGCTGTTGCATAATACACTGCAACTTAAACGCCGACCAAAGCCATTTCCCATGCATTGTTTCATTTGTGACGACTTGGGATAATGTTAACTTAATATTAGACATTATTAACATTATGGCCACAATTAGCATATTGTTTAGCTGTGCATTTACTTAATGATTACTGTGCAATGTCCAAACTCACCCCACTGTATTTTTTGTATACTCAATTTCTATTATGTTATTAAGTGTCTTAATTAATTAGATTTAAGATGCATGATGACAGTTAAACGTGTCATAACAGTCTTGTGAAAAGAGTCCACTGACCAATTTTAAATCATAATGGAAGGCTAATTTCTGGCTCTGTTAGCTGCTCACCTGTGTTGTTTAGGAATGTTCCCTCCAAGCAGTCAATACAGTCAAAACAGCAGGAATGGAAACCTTTGACTCTGCGCACCTGTCCTATCCCACAGTCTGAGGAGCAGGTGGACATTGGCACCTGTTACGGAGACCATTTGTCAAAACGATTGCCTGATAGTAAACCAAACTAATATTGAGCATTTAAAATTAAAATACAAGCATCTCAGGGGAAATTGGTGCTTTAGATTTTAGCGTACCTCTCCGTTTTTTGTGTGCCATTTTATAGCATTGCTTTCAATGGTAAGGTTCTGATAAAAGTATCCAATTACATCAAAGGTCACGGTGGTGTCATTGAAGATCCACTGCATAAAATCGTAGCCAAAGTTTGGATTGCCCTCATCATCAAACTGAATATTGACCCCCTCAAGGTCTAAAGACAGTTTTTGGAGTTTCCGCAACAGCTGTAGGAAATAAAGATCATGTACTGCAGTGTTAGTACAGTCGATCTTGTTATCCAGGGGTGTCAAACTTAGTTCCTGTCCAGCCCTGCACAGTTTAGTTCCAACCCTGCTTCAACACACTTACCTGTAGGTTTCAAACAAGCCCGAGGGACTTAATTAGTTTGTTAAGGTGTGTTTAATTAGGGTTGGAACTAAAATGTGCAGAACTGCGGCCCTCCAGGAACTCCAGAAGTTTGACAACTGTGTTGTAATCTATACCTTAGAAATCTGATATATGGCAATATAAGAAAAAAAGATACTCGAAGTTTGTAAAAATGTGATCATTAAAATAATGTGCATGTTTTTTTTTTTAAAGTATTTATTTATTTTGCATCTATTATATAATATTGAGAACATTACACTCATAAAATTAAGAGACACATTTTAATTCTTATTTTAAGCAAACTGGGGCAATAATTTGATTTGAGGAACTAATTAAGCTAATAAATTTGAGGAAAGAATGTTTATTTTAATTAATTAGGATAATTAATTAATTTAATTATGTGATTTTGATTGAGACATCTGCTCAACAATGGCATTGCAAATTAAATATTTAAAATCATATAAATATATTTGAATCATCTTATTGTTTTGCTATGTTTACATTATTTATTTATTTATTTATTTAGTTAGTTTTGTGCTCAAAAAATCATGAAAAATATTTAAAAAGAATGCATGTAATAATTTTACCATTATTTTTTTAAAGTAGATAGCACAAGATTTTTTTTACAGTGCACGCAGATTACATCTACAATATTTTTTATGTACATGCACATGTTTGGATTTCACATATAAAATATTAAATATATGTCATATATGCAACAACAAGTTAAATTAAAATTATATGTTTTCAACCATTGGAATCACAAACATGTACATGTCCAGTTAAGGTCAAAATAATTCGCCCTCCTTTGTATTAGTTTTTTCTTTTTCTATTATTTCCAAAATGATGTTTAACAAAGCAAGGAATTTTTCACATTATTTCCTACAATATTTTTTCTTCTGGAGAAAGTCTTATTTGTTTTATTTCAGCTAGAATAAAGCAGTTTTTAATTTTTAAGCACCATTTTAAGGTCAATATTAATAGCCCCCTTCAGCAATATATATTTTTTTGATTGTCTACTGAACAAACCACTGTTATACAATGATTTGCCTAATTACCCTAACGATAAATTAACTTTGTTTAGCCTCGAAATGTCACTTTAAGCTGAGTACTAGTGTCTAAAATATCTAGTCAAATATTATGTACTAGGGATGCTCCGATTAATTGCCCAGGGATCAGTATTGGTGGATAATCACATTTCAGGACTCGATCTGTACTTGCTAATTGGGACGATCTCATGAACCGATCACAATTGTTTGTTTACGAGTTTAGCAGAGGACATATAAGAACTGAAATCTTTTCCGATATCAGAACTAAGAGTTAGGGCTAATAATTTTGACTTTAACTGTATATTCAATATTCATTCAATCATTCATTCACTCATTTTCTTTTCGGCTTATTCCCTTTATTTATCCGGGGCGCCACAGCGGAATGAACCCCCAATTTATCCAGCACATGTTTTACACAGCGGATGCTCTTCCAGCCGCTTTGGGAAAAATCCATACACACTCATTAACACTCATACACTACAGACAGTTTAGCCTGCCTAATTCACCTGTACTGCATGTCTTTAGACTTTGGGGGAAACAAGAGCACCCGAAGGAAACCAACGCAAATGCAGGGAGAACATGCAAACTCAGAAACGTCAACTGAGCCAGCCGAGGCTCGAACCAGCGACCTTCTTGCTGTGAGGCGACAGCTATATTCAATATGTTAGCTTTAATTTTTAATACAAAGTCATTTATGGCCAAATATCAGATTTCCATAAGGCTAAACAAACAAATTTAAGGAAAGAAATGCATTTGTGTGATTACCTGCCATGGATAGACATTGTCTCTTTTAGGATTTCGAGTGCAGCTGGTTGCATTGCATCCAAGCAAGTCATGCAGAGCATATGCGGCACAGTAGACGGCAGCATAGACACTGAAAGCTGAGCGCTGCACTAGGTCTACCTCTACCATGCTCACGTTGGCTTGGCTCACATAGCTGCATCTTGGGCATGGGTTGTCCAGAGGCGAGATGTCTGCATCTAGCTGTTGTGGGATCGCCATCCCCTCTATTTTGGTGAAAAGCTCACGGATGTAGGGAGTAAAGAGGTCAAGAGGTCTGGTGATGTCTGCAAACGCCAGCACGGTGCCTATTGAAGTGATGCCAGGCAGGGTGGATACACCATCATTCAGACTCCATGCTGTGCTCGCCACCCAAACAGCTGTAATGTTTCTTTTGATTACCTGATCGGATAGTGGTGAAAAGAGCATTATCATACTGTACACCAAAACCTGTAGCCTGGCCGCCTGTATCTCATGAGGTTGATATTTGGGCAACCCAGTCTCATTCTGAAAACGTAGTCCAGTGGACGTTTCTGCACTGCAAAAAATGCTTTTCTTGCTTAGATTTTTTGTCTTGTTTCTAGTCTAAATATCTAAAATTTCTTATATCAAGAAGCATTTTCTAGACAAGCAAAACATATTGTCTTGTTTTGAGAAATAAAATGCCAATATTAAGTGAGTTTTTCCTTAAATCAAGCAAAATAATCTGCCAATGGGGTAAGCAAAATAATCTTGTTTTGTCGTTTGATGTAAGATTATTTTGCTTACCCCATTGGCAGATTATTTTGCTTGATTTAAGGAAAAACTCACTTAATATTGGCATTTTATTTCTTAAAACAAGACAATATGTTTTGCTTGTCTAGAATATTCTTCTTGATTTGAGAATTTTTAGATATTTGGACTAGAAACAAGACAATAAATCTAAGTAAGAAAAGCATTTTTTGCAGTGTGGAGACCGCGAAGTACGCCCCAGGAGGTACGTATTTGCGAAGTTTTTGTTTTCACGAATCCGCGAGAGGCCACTGTGTTTGCTTTTTTGTATCTCGAACGTCTCTGGCGAGTGCCAGTCGCACCTGCGCTGTTCTGGCATCAACCCACCAGAGGCCGCTGTCTGACTGACCGAATGATTGACTACGCGACCGGCCAATCGGCTGACCCACCCTCCTCCTTCCCTGAACCCAACCAGTTTTACCGATTGATCCGCCCGCCCGCTCACTTCCCTAAACCCGAGCAACAATTTAGAAAAGCCGTCTAGAAAAAGAAAAGCCCTCGTCTGTTTTTTTTTCACCAGGTTTTCAGATTTCACCACGTTCTCACCCCGTTATGAACTCGTTCACTTTATTTTTTGGATTCTGTTTTTGTCTTACCTGATTCCTGGAACCGCTCTTCCCCGGCCTCGAGCCCGCTCGCTGTGGTCAACTCCTCCTCTCTGCATCTTAAGTCAGCCGATGCACACGATGAGCTGACTGGAAAAACTGATTGCAGCGGGAAAGCCCTCCACATGGAGGTAAGCGGTCAGTCGGTAAGCGCGAAAGGGAACGGCGTCATACCGCCCCGTAGCGTTCACTTACAAAAATTGAAATGCAGCCATATGTACCTCCCGGGACGTATTTCGCGGTCTCCAGAAACGTCCACGGGACTACGTTTTCAGAATGAGCCTGGGTTGCATTTGGCCCTCGAGGCCATTGAAGTTGAGGACCTCTGCTTAAAAGGGGTAGTTCACCCAAAAATTAAACCTCACTCACTTTTTCATTGACTTAATCCCTGATTCACCAGGCGTAGTCACAGCAGAATGAATCGACAATTACTCTAGCAAGTCAAACTCAATCAAAAAGTCATATTTTTCTCATAATTTGAAAAGTTTTTTTTCACCTCTTTAAAGAAGGCTTTAGCTGGGATGGGAATAGAGAAGACCACCACCACTCCAACTTTAGCATCCACGATCCGATTCAGCATATCTTGTATTGTAGGTCCTGGATCACTGTATACGGGAATTAAACCCTGATAGGCCACGCAGATGGACTCATCATTGGCCATGCTGGAGAACTGCTGCTGACCCATCTGGCCGTATTCTTCGTCACTACCTATTACTGACACCCAGTTCCACCCAAACTGTTTCAGCAGCTGTATCATGGCCACAACCTGCCACTGATCGCTGGCGACGGTTCGCATGAAAGACGGGTAGGTCTGTTTGTTACTGAACTCATCGCTGGTGGCACCGTAACTAATCTGAGAATGAGTGAATAGAGAACAATTGAAAAACCATTAGAGCATAGCCATTTAAAGGGGAAGTTCACCCTATAAAGAACATTACACATCATTTACTCACCCTTATGTGGTTTCAAATCTTTAGAAGGCTAAATTATTAGAAATGCTGTGAAAATGTAATTGCACTGTTAAAAATCACTATTTGAGAAAGAACGACAATTTCACAGGAGGGCTAATAATTTTGCCTTCAACTTTAAGTTTCATTACCCGACAAAGGGTTACAAATCTTTCATATTCTCACCATTGGCATCAAGAAAAAACCAATCAGCTTGCCAGCATCTGGGACCACGTCTGAGCTGTCTGGACCTATGATAGCCATAACCCGAGGCTTGTAGTTTGTGTAGTTACAATAAATGTCCAGTTCATCTGTTGATTCCTGTGTGAGAAGCTGCAGGACGGGCTTCATGATAACGGCTGGCTGCATGCAGGTGTCATAGCTCTCAAATCCAAGAGTGATCCCTGGGAGAATATCCTTTTTAGAGTTGATCTCGTCCACAGTGAACTTCATCACCAGCGAAAGAGACAGACCATATGTGCTTATGCTGCCAAAACAGAAGCAATAGAGATGATTTTTAGGGTGCAAAGCGTTTTTAGATTCAGTGTTTGGTGTCCTTTACATTTATGTCTACTCGTTTAGCAGATACTTTTATACAGAGTGACTTATAAGTGAGGATGAAAGAAGCACTTCAAATCACCGGAGAGCAGCAGTATACACTCACTGGCCAGTTTATTAGGTACAGCTTACTAGTACCGGGTTGGATCCCTTATTTTGCCTTCAGAACTGCCTTAATCTTTCGTGGCACAGATTTAACAAGGCACTGGAAATGTTCCTCAGAGATTTTGCTCCATATTGACATGATAGCATCACAGAGTTGCTGCAGATTTGTTGGCAGAACATCCTTGATGCGAATCTCCCGTTCCACCACATTGCAAAGGTGCTCTTTTGGATTGAACTCTTGTGGAGGCCATTTAAGTACAGTGGATTCATTGTCATGTTCAAGAAACTAGCCTGAGATGATTGACGCTTTATAACATGGTGCGTTATCCTGCTGGAAGCAGCCATCAGAAGAGCGGTACACTATGCTCATAAAGAGATGGACATGGTGAGCAACAATACTGTGGTTTTGACCAACAAGTCTGTGATGTTGACATGATGCTCGATTGGTATTAATAGGCCCGAAGTGTGCCAAGAAAATATCCCTTACATCATTACACTACCATTAATAGCCTGAATCATTGATACAAGGCAGGAAGGATCCAAACTTTCATGTTGTTGACGTCTACCATCTGAGTGGCGCAACAGAAATCGAGACTCATCAGACCAGGAAACATTTCTCCAATCTTCTATTGTCCAATTTTCGTGAGCCTGTGGGAATTTAGCCTCAGTGTCCTATTCTTAGCTGATAGGAGTGCATTCAGAGATGCTCTTCTGCAGACCTCGGTTGTAACGAATGCTTATTTGAGTTACTTTTCCCTTTCTATCCGCTGGAACCAGTCTGGCCATTCTCCTCTGACCTCTGGCATCAGCAAGGCCCACAGAACTGCCGCTCATTGGATATTTTCTTTTTTTCAGACCATTCTCTGTAATCCCTAGAGATGGTCATGCGTGAAAATCCCAGTAGATCAGCTGTTTCCGAAATACTCAGACTAGCCCGTCTGACAACAAACATGCCATGTTCTAAGTCACTTAAATCAGTGTTTCTCAACCAATTTCCTGGAGGACCACCAACACTGCATGTTTTGAATGTCTCCTTTGTCTGTCAGAGGAGCTGATGATCTGAATTAGGTGTGTTTGGTTAATGAGACACAGAAAATGTGCAGAGGAATGTGGTTGAGAAACACTGACTTAAATCACCTTTTTTCCCCCATTCTGATGCTCGATTTGAACTGCAGCAGATCGTCTTGACCATGTCTACATAGCTAAATGCATTGAGTTGCTGCCATATGGTTGGCTGATTAAAAAATTTGGGCCAACGAGCAGTTGGACAGATGAGTGCAAGTCTAGGTTAGTTTAGTTTTTAAACTAATGATTGAATTAATATATTTTTAATAGTATTTTCCCTCCCTCTGAAAGTAGAGTGTGTCCTACATGTGGTTTGTCAAGCCCACTCAGAAAAATGGAGTGTTGATAAGAAAGTGTCTGGTACATAGCACGAATAATGCCAAATACATGATGCATTTGCCCTTAATGTGCATTATTTGCCTCAATTTCTTCTACCGCACAAGTTCTAATCATTGAAAAACATCCCGAGAGTAAACTAGAGCAAGTAACATGATGCTTCAAGTTTGGTGTAAACCCAGCTTAACAATTGCACAATGTTTACTGGAAGCATGAGGCGTTTAAAAGAAAGTTTCTAGTGCACATGGAGAGGAGAGAATCAGTGTGTTTCCAGTTGTTTTGTACCCTGAAGGACAGGAATGCTGGGTTCATCCCAAATGCGGAATTAAGTATTAATGGGAGTAAAATACATACAAAGTCAATGCAAATGTGCAAATCGAGGTGAATTTTTGCAGCATAGACCGGACGATGTGAAATGGATGATGTTTGCCATGAAAATTTTTTCAGTCTCGCTCACTGTGCAAGTTCCAAATTGAGAGAGGAAAAAACATCCCGTGAGTAAACTAAAGCAAGTGACACAGTGCTTTAAGTTTGGTGTGAACTTAGCTTAATAATAGCACAATGTTTTCCAGAAAAATGGAAAGTTGATAAGAAAATGTCTGGTGCATATGGAGAGAAGAAAGTGTGTGACCTACAGTTGTTCAGTCAAGCCCACTCACCTGAAGCACACTAATGCTGGGTTCACACCAAATGCTGAATTAACTATTCGTGCCCGTAAAATACATACAAAGTCAATGCAAATGTGCAATTAGAGGCAAATCATTGCCGCATAGACTGAAATTTGTGATGTGTTTGCCATGGTCTCAATCTCGTCCACCATGCAAGTTTTAATAATTGAGCTCAAGTGACAAATTTTCCTGAGAGGAAAAACATCCTGTAAGCAAGTGACACAATGTTTTTTTTTTCCCAGAAATATGGAGAATTTATATGATTTTTTCTGGTGCATACGGAGAGGAGAGCGTTTGTTTTATAGTGCGTCATACACAATTTTACCTGTCACACTGAAGATCATCAGGTTTCACCCGTTGGCTCAGTTCACTTGTGAGTTGGTTGATGGGAAATAGTCCTCCAATGAGAATATCTCCAGGAGATTTGAAAAAATTTGTAGTGATGTTGTTGAACCATGATGGGTTGTCGCCGAGTCCAGACCCCAGAATGCCACAGAGCACCAGAAAAGTCCACTTGTTCTTCATCCTAGAAGGTAAACAGTTTTTCACTATGACATGTAAGTGAATTAAAGCAAAATGTGAAATAGCCGCACTGACCTCAGTAGAAGCATTTCTTAGGGTCTTCTTGTTTTGATGTGATGAGATTCTCTCAGTGGCCAGTGATTATGATGGTTAAATGGTCAACCAACAACACGTACATGAGTAAAACGCCACACCCCACTGTCCTGCCATCAGCTTTCCTGTGCTTCGCATGTAAATTAGGGGTCTACATCAAGATTCATTCGGGCTTTACATGAAAATGTTTTGGTTTCACCTCAGTGTTGAAGTTGGTTTTAAATTACATTCAGTATTGAAGTATAAGAGGCTGTTAACTAGAGCTGTGTCCACCTTGTGTGTGCTCTTTTGTTAATTTTTGGCTTTTTTAGATTTCTTATATTTTAATCAGTTAATTAATTATTATTAAACAATAATCATAATAATTACATTGGTTTATTTAGTTTATTTTGTGCTGCTTTTTTTTGCAAAGCTACTAAATGATTGCTTTCCAGAAAAGATTAAATAGCTTATTATGCACTGAGTAAAAATATTTATATGCACTTACGTGTGGTTTATTTATAAACTAATTTCGAGAGGATCATGTGCTTATGATTGAACACAGCTGGTATCGCTCCATAAATTTGCACCAATCAGATGAATACTGACACACTATAAATTACCAGAGCTTTTTACTCCAGTCATCTTCATCTTGAAGAATCCTCCTTTCCACCTACTCCTCCCCTTCTCTGATAGGGCAGCACGGTATCCCAGTGGGTAGCACTGTTGCCTCACAGCAAGAACACTGGCGTTTCTGTGCAGAGTTTGCGTGTTCTTCGTGTGGGTTTTCCCCGGGTTCTCCTGTTTCCTCCCACCGTCCAAAGACATACACCATAGCTGAATTGACTACTTCAAAATAACATCCCCCTAAGGCAACTCTTAGCGAGATATATCTCAGTAGTTCGCTAAAAGGGGAGTTCTCGAGAAACTCTCCTCTTGCCCTTCAAATGGGAGGGAGCCCCGGGCTCAAGGATATTCTGAGCTCAGGGCTCTCTCCGTGACAGCATGCCAAACAAGCTTTAATATCAATCATCAGCTAAGTGTGAACTCTTAAAAATACACATTTTTAATCAAACTGTGCATTTTCCAAACTGTTGTTTTTCGATGTTAAATAAACAATGGAAATGTGGCAGCATTATGCATTTGGAAATTGTGGAAATTAGAAAAATTTGTTTGTGGCTTGGATTCAAAGCACTTTCTCAAGTGTTTTGTCACATGCATAAATAATAATGAAATAAACATTAGAGCACATATAGACCTTTGGCACACACTGTAAAAAATAGAATCTTTTTATGCATTTTTTCATAAATAAAACTGTCTAAAGTAATTTAAAATATAATATAAGATTTAATTTATACATATTAAAAATTGTAAGATTTATGTTAAATATATCAGAGATTTTTTCCCAGTACTGGGTTGCAGCTGGAAGGGCATTCGCTGTGTAAAACACATGCTGGATAAGTTGGCGATTCATTCCGCTGTGGTGACCCCTGATGAATAAAGGTAATAAGCCACAGGAAAATTAATGAATGGATGATTATCAGAGATGTTTAATTGATTAGGATGTTAGTGAATATTTGCAATATACAGAAGTTAAGACACGTACAGTTGAAGTCAGAATCATTAGCCCCCCTTAGAATTTACTTTTCTTTTTTAAATATTTCCTAAATTGTTTAACAGGCCAAGGAAATTTTCACAGTATGTCTAATAATATTTTTTCTGGTGAAAGTCTTATTTGTTTTATTTAGACTAGAATAAATGCAGTTATTAATTTTTTAAACACTATTTTTAAGGACAAAGTTATTAGCCCCTTTAAGCTAATGTTTTTTGATAGTCTACAGAACAAACCATCGTCATACAATAACTTGCCTAATTACCCTAACCTGCCTAGTTAACCTAATTAACCTAGTTAAGCCTTTAAATGTCCCTTTAAGCTGTATAGAAGTGTCTTGAAAAATATCTGATCAAATATTATTTAATATCATCATGGCAAAGATAAAATAAATCAGTTATTAGAAATGAGTTATTAAAACTATTATGTTTAAAATGTGCTGAAATTTTTTTTTCTCCGTTAAACAGAAATTAGGGGGAAAAAAAACAGGGGTCTAATAATTCAGGGGGCGGGGGGGTAATAATTCTGACTTCAACTCTATACTTTACCTTAAGCACAATGCTTAATGGATTTACATAAATGTAACATCAGATGCACAATGTCAAATCTATCGGTCAGATATTTGCATGAAATTTTGACTGTTGATAAAATGAACCCCAGCCACATTAACAAGAGCTTTGCATACATTTTAAGCCAGACACAAATCATTTTCATCTCACATTTTCATTGGTCTTGATTTTTGTTTGTGTTCTTTTTTTTATCTTTCTCTTTATTGTTTTAAATGTCATTGCAGTTTATTGCAGATAAATAGACTGAATCCAGATGTTGAACACCTTATTCTGTTACCAGCACAGTAAAATACATGAGCAGGACTGATTTCAGCCATCAAGTGCATTATGAATGACTTTTAATTCACTGTGAACTTGGAAACATTTTTAGAGATCCACTGGATGGAGACATTTCCATTGTTTATAAATAAAACAAGCATGATTTCTAGTTTTTTGCTTGTTCTACTGACCTCAAACATTGTATGCCACTATCAGTAGTGCAAAAAAAGAAGAAAAAAGTATAGATTAGATATGAGGATTAGAATGAAAGCATTATTGTTTTAATCTTTCAGGAAATCTTGACGTCAACCTATAAAAGCACACAGATCTATCCTGCTTTTGATCTGACACAGAAGCTTTGATCGTTTCTTTTGCTTTCTCTCTTCTCATAGTTTTTTTTATAAACAAAGTATACATAGCCTTGTTTTATATTTGGTTTCATAAAGACATTTTATATCATAGGAGTATAAATGTACATTGTAAAATGTCCATGAAATTATCAGTTTGCTTTATTTCTTGATCATGTTTTTATTTTTCCCCATGTATTTCTGCCTTTCAATTGCATTATGGAACCTTGATCTTTCATGACAACATTTAACCTTCGAAAAGTGCAAAAAAAAGTGATTTTTATTAATATTTGTAAAAGTTTGAAGTGATATTTTCTGGGTTGGTGTTGTATATATTACAGTACAAAAACCTTGTAATAAACTGCAGGCTTATTTCTTTATATATTATTTTCTTAACATTATATTATTTATAAAATGTCATCAAAAGTCACTTTGTTAAACTGTAGAGTTAAATAATGCAATTCACAATCATAGATAAACAGAGAACACGTGTGAAAAACAAAATAAGAAAATTAACAGATATTTTCTATAGTGTACAGTATATGTATTTATGCATATACAACAGTTCTGTCTGGTTCTTGAATCTGATTGGCTGATAGACGTGCTATATTCTGCAAATAACATCACTAGTAGAGCCTCTTCACCCTTATGTATTATTCCGCCCACATATAGCAACAAGCAGAGGACACTTTATTTTGACAAATATTGGTGCTGCTCCTTTTTTTAGTCAAGAATGTAGTTGTTAAGATTGCAACTATGCAGTTTATTTATAAGGATAGTGCTTATTTTTAAGTATTTATAATTTTGGAACATCGGATTTAGTGCATCGGCTGCCATCAGCCTGTCTGAGCAGTGACGGTTGACTTTCTGCCACAAGATGGAGACAGAGACACCATAGTAAGTGCTTATGGGAGAAAAACAGCCTTTTCTCAAGATAAGTTTCAAACTACCGCTAAAACTACAGCTAAACAAATCATTATAAATCAGGTGAGTCAATCTCTCTGTTTTGTATTTTGTTGTGCTGTATTTATACCACAAAAACTGGTAGGGTTGCTTTGCTCATGCTTTTCAGGGTTAATTGTTGTGAAATCCTGATTGCAAAAGAAAAATACTGGGAAATCTCTGTAGACTGATGGCATAATCTTAAAATGTCAGCAAAATCACCTGTTTTGTCATCAGTTTAGACCAGTGGTCACCAAACTTGTTCCTTAAGGGCCGGTGTCTTGCAGATTTTAGCTCCAACCCTAATCAAACACACCTGAACAAGCTAATCAAGGTCTTACTAGGTATACTTAAAACATCCAGGCAGGTGTGTTGAGGCAAGTTGGAGCTAAACCCTGCAGGGACACCGGACACCACAGATTGGTGACCCCTGCTTTAGACATTACGCTAGAGAATCATTCAAACACTAGCTCTTTGTGACTTTTGTGAACTGGCAACGGTTTCTGCTGACATCAGCTGCAGGTGTGAATGAATGGCGGAAGAAAGTAGTTCCTCATACAAAAGAGTTTAAAGACTCTCCTGTTTGATTTTCTTTTTAATATTTATGTCGTCAAACTGTTGTATAAACACAATATCACACTCGTAGCAGTGCGAAATGCCTGTATATCATCACCAGTGGGGCCTACTCATGTGATATTGCTCATATATATTATATATAAAACATCTTTGCCTAGAGCAGTGATACAAAACAAGTTTTGTCCTGGATGTTCAGATGAGGATGTCAGGATTGTTTTTTGTTGCGTGCTGCCCATCTGCTGACTAAGCCGCATGTTTGAATAGCCTTACTCGAGTGCACTCGGTGTGTTTTGAAGGTGCGTAGGTGGATCTTTCACCTTCCCTCTTCCTCCATGCGTAGGTGTGGATGAGCCAGTGTGTGCGTAGGAGTGAGTTATTACAAAGCTGCACATTTACAGTGTGCTTTATGCTCTGAGGCTGCATTAAACATTCAGGTTTATAGTTCATTTATTAAATCTGGTGCTGAAACGTTTTTGTTTTTCTACATCCGTACCATAATATCTTGGCATGTACAATTGTTATATTGTCTTGAACTGTGGAAATTGTGCTGGGTGACTTATAGCACACTTATAATTAGAGTTTTATGAGTTTTGTTGCATGCCCATTACACTGTCATCAAAATAAGTGGTGCAATAGCTAGTGTCTGTGGCAGCTTTCGGAAAGACACTTTTGTACTTTACATAGCCATCAAATGTGATTATTAGCCATAAAGTAGAATATACAATAGACATAAATAAAACATATATCTTGCTCGACACATTTTTGCAAATATATCAATACAGTAAAGCAAATATAATTGTTAAAACAGTGTTGCACATAAACATGCAGGGCAACACTTTAGTTTAAGCACCAATTCCCTCTATATCTACCAGCTTAGTACCTGCTTATTTTTAAGAAATTTACTGTTCTTTAGTATTTAGTGTGCTCTACGTATTTAATCAATTAGGGATGCACTGATATGGATTTTTTTTGGCCAATATTGATAGCAGATAACTTCAGATTTGGAGGCCGATAACCGATATATTAGCCAATAAATATAAACATTTGAAAATGTTTGATTTTTATACAGCGAACAAATGATTTTATTTGAAAAACGTCACTGCTTTTATGAACTGATTAGCCTGCTCAAAGCAAAAAAAACAAATCAATAATTTCAAAATTGCTAGGTCATTATATAGACCTATATTCATGATTTCACTTGAATCAGCATGCCAAAAATTAATTATTTTCTTTTCTTCGCAAAGCAAATTAACATACAACTTGACTGTTGCATAAAAAATAATAGGTTGAAAAACAAAATGGGATTTAATTAACAAACAAGTTAAATAAATATATTTTAGATAACATGAAAGAACTGAGAACTGAAATTAGCTCAACCCAGTTACTTACTGAATTTACACACAGCAATACCACACAAAGAAAGGACAGACATAAATAATGTCAGGAAAGCTCCGTTATAGTGCACTGGACAAGTCTGAACCAGTTCTACCAACCCATGCGTGAGGTAGGCAGCTCTGTACAATTATGTAACCTATCGCTTAAAGAAATTGGCCTAATTTTGACATCGGACCGATAACGATAACATTAAAAAAGCATTTATCGGCCGATATCGATATGGCCACAGATATATCATGCATCCCTAAATCCAATACCTAAATCCAACTGTACCATGATACTATCAATAAATAGTATATTAGAACTTTATTCATGCAAGTAGTCTTAGTTAATGGTCTGTTAATAGCAAGAATTGTATCCTAAAATAAAGTGTGATCAAATATAGTCAGATTGTTATCAGATTTCTACAGTAACAGAAAACCAAATATAATTGTTAAGACAGTGTTGTACATAAACATGCAGGGTAACATTTTAGTTCAAGTACTAATTCCTTCTGTATCTACTAGCTTATACCTGCTAATTTTTAAGATATTGGGTTTTTATTAGAGCTTATAAAGGTATTCGACATCCTTAGTCCAATATCTAATTTGACATCGGACCGATAACGGTAACATAAAAAAATGCATTTATCGGCCGATATCGGTATGGCCAC
Source organism: Danio rerio (assembly GCF_052040795.2). Taxonomy (NCBI): domain Eukaryota; kingdom Metazoa; phylum Chordata; class Actinopteri; order Cypriniformes; family Danionidae; genus Danio; species Danio rerio. Next base: position 43,920,618 of record NC_141031.1, read on the forward strand.
CGATATATCATACATCCCTTAATCCAATGCCTAAATCCAACTATACCATAATACTATCAATAAATAGTAAATTAGAACTTTATTGAGGCAAAAGTCTTAGTTAATGGTCTAGGTTAATAATGAGAAATGTATTTTAAAATAAAGTGTGATTAAATATAGTCAACAGCTCAGTTTGTTGTCAGATTTCTACAGTAAGAAGAAAGCAAATATAATTGTTAAGACAGTGTTGTACATAAACATGCAGGGCAACATTTTAGTTCAAGTACCAATTTCCTCTGTATCTACTAGCTTATACCTGTTAATTTTTTTAAAAAATTGGCTTTTTATTAGTACTTAAAAGGGTATTCTACATCCCTAATCCAATATCTAAAACCAACTACTACCTTAGTACTATTAATAAGCTTTGCATTAGAACTTTATTGAGGCAAAAGTCTTAGTTAAAACTCTGATAATAGTGAGAATTGTACCTTACATAAAGTGTAATCAAATATAGTCGCCAACTTAGATTCTTATCAGATTTCTACAGTAACAGGAAAGCATGTATAATAGTTGTGTTGTAAACAGTGTTGCACATTAACATGCAGGGCAACACTTTCATTTATGTACCGATTCCCTCTATATCTACCAGGTTATTACCTGCTTATTTTTAAAATATTGACTGTTTATTAGTACTTAAAAAGTATATTATTCTACATCCCTAATCCAGTACCTAAACACTAATAATAAGCTGTAAATTATAACTTTATTGAGGCAAAAGTCTTTTAATGGTCTGTTAATAATGAGAATTGTACCCTAAAAAAAGTTTAATCAAATATAGACACCAGTCCAGATTGTTATCAGATTTCTGTAACTAATACTCTGTTCCTTCAGTCATAATATTATTAATATCAAATTAATTAATTTATTATGTATTTATTGTGTTATCTACTTTAAATTATGTATATCTCACTCTCAACCAACCCAGTCCTAAGCAATGACCTTTCATGTACTGTATACCTCACGCTTGTTTTTATCACATGTAGCCACTAGGTGGCAGGACTGTGTCTGCCAAACAGCATGCAGTGAACATGGGCAATGGATGCATCTCAGCATGCGTCCTGATGTGCCCTGCTTACACAAGATTTAGTACACAACTTTTTCATGTTGTCCCAATACAAACTGATTAAAGTTAACTTAAATTGTTTTTACATATTCAAGTAGATTGAACATAAAACAGTTCAGTTGTCTCAAAACAACCTGAAGATTTGCATTGATTCAGCTCATTTTAAATAAGTCATTTGAATAAGAAGCAAAAATAATGTTTTTGAGTGTACTGCTCATTAATAAAATGGTAAACAATCGCAAAATGCATGCTATTACTTTATGTTCCAATAAACAAAAACAAATAGGCAGTAAATAACACACACCAGGGTTCAACACTAATGATTTTTTCTGCTGGTCCGATCAGACCAATGATTCAGATTTTTACTTGCCCCGGCTAAATTTTCCTGGCCCCACCAAAAATTAAATAAAAAAGAGAGAGAAGTTAATAGCTATTTTTAGTCACATAGATTAAATAATGTGTCAAAAATAATGTCAGTAAATCTAGAATTTAAGTGTTAATAAAGTGTTAATAAATATATGCAAAATTTAAAGTGTTATGCAAACAAAAAGCAGTATGGAAAATGTGCAGGTATTTTATTGCAGTTCGAAATTATTTAACAAACGGTGGCTGACTTGCCAAACTGACAGCAAATTGTGCAAAACCTCAATTTATTTTGTTCATTGTGTTGCTCCCATGTAAAAGTCGGATTCTAAGATGTTAGAAACTGACATTTTTGTTTACCTTTATAATTTGATGTTGCTGTCACCTCACGGTACTCGTTGTTACTAGATTACAGGAAAAAATAGCATGCTCAAAACATCAAATCAGATAAGAGAAACCGAAAAGCGATATGGTGTTTAACACATATCAAAGTAGGTACATTTAAAGACTTAAAAGCACAAACTTAAAATGCATGTGTAATGGAGGCCAGCTAAGTGCTGTGCAGGTAAACCTCACTCCACTGACCTCTAAAGGTGCTCTAGCGACAGACACTAGAGGCCATGGTCGTTTGGCCTCCTTGTTAGAGCAACCAACTCCCATGTGGAAGGTTGCCGGTTTGATCCCAGCTCGGAGCAGGTTGGGTGGTGTAGGACTGGTGGGGTTACATTGGTGCCGTGACCCGGATGGGAGTAAGATTTAGGGGGTGAGTGTAACGGAGGCCAGCTAGTAAGTGCTGTGCAGGTAAACCTCACTCCACTGACCTCTAAAGGTGCTCTAGCGACAGACGCTAGAGGCCATGGTTTTTACCCTCCTTGTTGGAGCAACCCATGCGAAAGGTTGCCGGTTCGATCCCACCTCGGAGCAGGTTGGGTGGTGTAGGACCGGTAGGGTTACACATGCAATTGACAAATAATTGCAGAAAAATAAAACTTTAATGACATGGCAGCACTGTCCCGATCGGGCCAGTAATGATCCTGTCTACTCTCCCAAGCGTCTCTTGCGCTGGCTCCGGGCCATCGGGCAGTCCTTATTGTTGACATAACAGCCATATCACCCTGCAGCCCATGACGGTTACTCACTGAAGCTAAGCAGGGCTGAGCCTGGTTAGTACCTGGATGGGAGACCACTAGGGAACACCAGGTTGCTGTTGGAAGTGGTGTTAGTGAGGCCAGCAGGGGGCACTCAACCTGTGGTCTGTGCGAGTCCTAATACCCCAGTAAAAGTGAAGGGGACACTACACTGTCAGTGGGCGCCATCTTTTGCATGAGACGATAAACCGAGGTCCTGACTCTCTGTTGTCATTAAAAATCCCATGGCACTTCTCGTGAAAGAGCAGGGGTGTAACCCCGGTGTCCTGGCCAAAGTCCCTCTATCGGCCCATACGATCATGGCCTCCCAATCATCCCCTTCCACCGAATTGGCTCTATCACTGTCTCTCCACTTCATCAATAGCTGGTGTGTGGTGAGCGCACTGGCGCCGTTGTCCTGTGGCTGCCATCGCATCAGCCAAGTGGATGCTGCACACTGGTGGTGGTGTGGAGAGACCCCCCTCATGATTGTGAAGCGCTTTGGGTGTATGGCCATACACAATAAATGCGCTATATAAATACACATTACATTACATTGAGTGCTGCACACACAAAAAGATTTTTGTTGCTTGTTCAAACAACATATTTAAAATGAGCTGAAACATCACTAATCTTGAGTTTTATTTTGAAAACTAAACTGTTTTATGTTCAATCCACTTAAATTTGTAAAAAACAATTAGGTTAACTTGGTGAAATGGTGGTGAACCCTGCATGTTTTCTTTACAGTGAACGTAATTTCAGAGCTCAATATAATAATCTAATCTGATGAAGGCAAATGGATTCTAGTGATATATGCACAGAGAGGGCAAAAGAAGCATGCGTGGGTGGACACTGATGGCCTCGAGGCCGTGCGAGGGTACATTCTGTAGCCAGAGCGTGTTTGGACAACTGATATCATGGGTTGAATGTACCTGCTTTCAGGGAAAGGAGATGTGACCGGTTATGAGTCTGCTTGTCCTATCAGCAGATAATTACTCTGTCAACATCATGTGTGTTTGGTTTGTTGCTCTAGTTTATGCCTGAGATTTTACAGCTTGCGTAAGAATGTTATTAATGATCCACGGCTTGTTGTGTTGCGTAGGATTGTGTTTTTTGCAGAGGAGAACAGATGCGGGATGAAGCATTTCCAAAAAAAAAATGTTCATCCACAGATATCAGAAAAGGTGCACGGTTGCATTTGGAAGCAGTGTGTGTGTGTGTATATGTTTTGCCGAGTGCTGAAAGCTAGTGGTGAGATCTCCTAAGACTACTGTTGTAGCCTGATTCCCTATAGACTCACTGACTTGTTCTGTTCAACTTCCATTTGTGTTGCATCCAAAACCCTCTCGCTCCCACCAGACCCCTCATGTTCTTCTCTCTCTTTCTCTCTTTTTGTCCTGTGAATGGTTGGATGAGTCCGGCTCTAATCTCCATCAGCGGACCCAGAGAACACTGGCCCCGTTGTCAACACGCTGGCTAGATCCACCACAGTTGCTGACAAATTATTAACTAGACTCTCTTTGCTGCCTCACTTGATCCCTACTTTGCTTGTTCCCAATTTCTCTGAAAATCCTGCTCCCTCAACATGATCTTTATGCTTTATTGGACAAAACGGTGCTTTGCTGTGTTTGCATTTACATAAATGCTTTAGCAGATGCTTTTCTGAAGAATGGATATGTCTTATGGTTGAGAAGACTGGTCAAGTGCGTAGATCTTTCACAGGAACTAGTTATGCTCTGATCATCATTCATTATTTAATCACTCATCCGAGATGATTTCTTGCTGAATATATTATAAACTAGTCCAAAATAAAAGTTTTGACATAATATATGTGTGTACAGTGTATATTTATTATGTTTATATAAACGCACACATGCATGCACATGCATATACTGTATTAAAGAACATGTTTGCTTATACTTATAAAATATATACACTCGCTGGCCACTTTTTTAGGTACACCTCTCCAACTGCTTGTTAATGCAAATTTCTAATCAACCGTTAACATGGCAGCAACTCAATGCATTTTGGCATGTAGACATGGTCAAGACGATCTGCTGCAGTTCAAACTGAGCATCAGAATGTGGACGAAAGGTGATTTAAGGGACTGATGATTTAGGGTGGCATGGTTATTGGTGTCAGACGGGCTTTTCTAAGTATTTCAGAAACTACTGATCTACTGGGATTTTCACGCACAACCATCTCTAGGGTTTACAGAGCATGGTCCAAAGAAGAGAAAATATCAAGTGAGCGGCAGTCCACTGGCAGAACCTCAAATAAGCACTCGTTACAACCGAGGTCTGCAGAAGAGCATCTCTGAATGCACAACATGTCCAACCTTGTGGCGGATGGGCTACAGCAGCAGAAGAGCACACCGGGTGCCACTCCTGTCAGCTAAGAACAGAACACTAAGGCTACAATTCACACAGGATCACTAAAATTGCACAATAGAACATTGGATAAAGGTTGCCTGGTCTTATGAGTCTCAATTCCTGCTGCAACATTCGAATGGCAGGGTCAGAATTTAGCATCAACAACATGAAAGCATGGATCCATCCTGCCTTGTGTCAACGGTTTAGGCTGCTGGTGGTGGTGTAATGGTGTGGGGGATATTTTCTTGGCACACTTTGGGCTCATTAGTACCAATTGAGCATTGTGTCCACGCCACACCACAGCCTACTAGTATTGTTGCTGACCATGTCCATCCTTTTATGACCACTGTGAACCCATCTTCTGATGGCTACTTCCAGCATGATAACGTGCCATGTTATGAAGCGTGAATCATCTCAAACTGGTTTCTTGAACATGACAATGAGTTCACTTTACTTAAATGGCCGCCACAGTCCCAAGAGCTCAATTCAATAAAGCACCTTTAGGATGTGGTGGAACGGGAGATTGGCATCATGGATGTGCAGCCGACAAATCTGCAGCAACTGCTTGATGCTATCATGTCAATATGGAGTGAAGTCTCTGAGGAATATTTCCAGTGCCTTGTTGAATTTATGCCACGAAGGGTTCAGGCAGTTATGAAGGCAAAAAGGGGGTCTAACTCTCTAGTAGTAAGGTGTACCTAATAAAGTGGCTGGTGAGAGTATGATACAAATTATTTATAGATTAAATTATCTGTCACAGAATCCTTTTGTAGTTTTGTTTCTATATATATATATATATATATATATATATATATATATATATATATATATATATATATATATATATATATATATATATATATGAATAACCAATTTCTCTAACAAATGCATGCATGTGTGTATTTATATACACATATAATAAATATACACAGTTCACACTCATATATTATGTCAAAATTAACTTTTATTTTGGATGTGATTAATCTCAATTAATCTTTGCCCAGCACAGACTTAAGCATTCTGCACCACCTCCACCTTTTGACAAAAATCAGACAGGCAGTCACAGCTACCGACAGACCCCCAACTGCTGCTCAAACACTGCTCATGTGTTTATTTACATTTAATGTTAGCTTTTTTAGATGAGACAATTAGTTTATTAATTTTCCTTTAGCTTAGTTCCTTTATTCATCAGGGGTCACCCTACTAGCTGCAACCCAGTACTGGAAGACATCCATACACACTTATTCACACTCATACACTACGGCCGATTTAGTTGCATCAATTCACCTATAGCACATGTGTTTGGACTGTGGGGGATAACGGAGCACTCGGAGGAAACCCACACCAACACAGAGAGAACATGCGAACTCCACACACAAATGCCAATTGACCCAGCCAAGACTCGAACCAGCGACCTTCTTGCTGTGAGGCGACAGTGCTAACCACTGAGCCACCATGTCGATAATGTAAGATAATATTTTACTTAATAAGATTACAAGCTCATGCTGAAGAAATTTTATGATCAGGAAACCACCTACGCTTAATTTTGAGCAAGGAAAAACCCTGTGGCCATTGTACAGTATATTAGATACTTAAATGTAGGTTTGTTAAAATATGAATGTTTCATAATTCATTCATCACCAACTTAATAATTTTATGAATGTTAAAAGCTTCTGGAAAATGAATAATTTATATTATTATAAAATATTAATAATAAAATAAATAACACGATCAATATTGTTAAAAACTTTACGTTGTTATTAGCTGTTGTGTTATTTGATTTGCTAACTCAGTAGTAAATACTACATATTCTCTGCACATTACACTGGCATTGAAAAACAAATTGTGAAATTATGCACAGCACTTTTATAGGAAAAGTACCAGTGTGACTGCAACTGCAGCAATTGCATCACCTGCAGGGTTTGAGATAAGATTGCAAAGTGCAAATAAGCACACAGCGTGAATATGACTAGAAGTATCGCAGGATTCTAATCAAAATGTTAGTTTATGGGTAATTCTTCAACTACGGTCTTTGATCATGTATCCAAAAAATATGTATAATTTTGTTCAAATTCCTCTTTCTTTATCAAACTAACAATAAAACCTACTTTAAAAAATGTACTACCTTTCTATGATATATATTTCATATTATTTAACCTGCTTTTAGGTGTCAAAATCACATTTTAAAATATTATTCATCTGGTAACTATCAGTGTATCTTAATTAAGCACTAGTGAAATAATTTAAATATTTTATAGTTATTAATGTGAGACTATTATCAGTATTATATTTTATACAAAATATAGCTGTCGCACAGCATCAGTGTCATTTCCAGCACAACACTGTAATGTCGCTTTAAAAAGTTTGTGTGAAAGATTAATAGGTGGTTCCTATGAAAATGAATAGTGCCATCTGAGAACATGTTCAAGATGGAGGGAATTTAAATTATCATCAACAACACATGAAGTGAAGTCAAGGTAAATATTGCTTGATAAGGAAATACATTTATTCTATGTCATTTCCAAACATGTTGTACCTTCAAATGTGTTTTTTAAAACCAAACAAAATAAAGGTAAATAAGAGTGTTTTGTATACATGAAAGGCTAGTATCAATTCAAAGCTAATCGGTGAAGCTATTTTTCATTTTTTTTACAATAAACTGTAGAAATGTCATTTCCACCACTGTCGTTTCCATCACCACACACATTTAAAAAGTTCTCATCACACAATAAAAGTGTATTTAGAATAAGTTCATGTTCTATTTAATATACAAATTCAGTTTATTTCTTTTCTAATAAGCTCTTAAGCAAATTATTATTAAATTTTAGAGTGTGACAGGTGTACAATTCAGCAAACAACTAATTTATTTCATTGACAAATGTATAATTATTATATATATATATATATATATATATATATATATATATAGTGGAAAGATTGGTTAAACTAGATACAAAAATGATCTTAGACAATGTTTGACTGCCATAATTTATTTAATTTTATATAAGCTGTACATTGAGATGTGATGGAATTGGCATTTGTTCAGTTCACGATGGAAAAATGTTTCTCTTCTTATCTAAGTTTGTCCTCTAACAGATCTCAAAACTAGACAAATTGTTTAAACTTATAAGGCTGTTGCATTAATTTTGAACAAGTTTTTTTTTTTTTACTCAACTTCGCAAGGCTAAAAGTTTCCGTAGTTAAAGAATGGGCCTTGTGTGAGCAGGGTTCAACGCTGAGGATTTACTCTACTGGCCCGATTGGACCAGTGGTTCAGTTTTTTACTTGAATGTAAATCAAAGGCAGCAACACCAAGGCTCCAAAAATACAAATTTATTAAATTAAAAAGGCTGACACCTTTTTAATTGAATAAATTTGTATTTTTGGAGCCTTGGTGTTGCCGCCTTTGATTTACATTTAATTTGCACTTTTTGCGGTTTTGGCTGAGCACCCAATTAAGAGAGATGTGCGTGCTTTTGTACAGTTTTTTTCAGATTTTTACTTGCCCTGCTAAAATTTTCACTGGCCCCACTAAAGAAATAAAAAAGTTAATTGCCATTTATTAGCCACATATATTAAATAATGTGTCACAGGTACTGTTAGGTGTGTGTGTGTGTGTGTGTGTGTGTGTGTGTGTCCATGTAAAGGTAACTTGGTGGAAGGTCAGATTACATACATTAGGAACAATATCAGTCAATAAATGAATCTAGTCTCGCAGATATAAGTAAAACAGATACAAAAGAAACCAGTCAGAGTTAGGGAGTAACAACTATGTTTAGTAATGTATAATAGAAATAATGACAGTAAAAAGAAAGAAAGGACAACAGTAATAATAATTGACAATGATAATAAATCACAAGTACTACCCTAACTACTACTACTGCAGAAAGTTACTTATATTACTATATAATTATTAACTACTATTGCTGCTACTACAATCACAACCACAACTATTACTACTATAATGTCTACTACTGCTGATACTACCACAACAATGACTACCACTACTGATACTACAGCGTCTGCTACAACTAATACAACGTCTACTACTACTACTACTACCGCAATCACTGCTACTACAACATCTACATCAACGACATCTACTACTGGTACTACTACACCAACAACGATTACTACTGCTACAACGACACTTTTACTACTTCTGCTACCACTATACCAACGACATCAACTACTACAGGAACTAATACTTCAATAATCACAATTACGATCGATACTACTACAATGACTACTACTACTACTACACCAACAACGACTACTACTACTACTGCTACAACGACACCTTTACTACTTCTGCTACCACTATACCAACAACATCAACTACTACAGGAACTACTACTTCAAAATACAATTACAATCGATACTACTACGATAACTACTGCTACAACTACTACTACTACTACAACAACAATTACTGCAACCTTAATAATGATAATCGTATTAATACTTATATTAATGATAATGAAAAGATAACAGGAGGACAGGTCAGAACAGTGATAATATTAATGATAACAAAAGTAAAAGTAATACCATTAATGATAAAAGTGGCAGGGGGAAGGTTTTTTTTTTTTTTTTGTTATGGTTTTTTGTTGATGTTTTGGTCCCACTTTATATTAAGTGTCCCTAACTACTATGTACTTACATCAAAAAATAAATACAATGTACTTCCTGTGTTTATAATGTATTTGAGAACACTTGTGGTGCTTTTGAGTTGGGATAGAGGTTGGGTTATGAACAGGTTTGGTGGTATGGGTAGGTTTACAGGTGGGTTAAGGTGTAAGGGATGGTCAACAGTGTATTTACAAATGTGATTACAAAAGTTAATTACAGATGTAATTACATACATGCATTTAATCAAGCATAAGTACATAGTAAATACATGTATTTACACAATAAGTACATTGTAACAAACTATTAATTCCTATGTAAGTACATATTAGTTAAGGCCACTTAATATAAAGTGGGACCGATGTTTTTTGTATTTGTATGATCCCAATTTATGTACCTTTTTGCATATTCTAATAAAAATAAAAAAAATAAAAAAATAATAATAATGTGTCACAAAATAATGTCAGTAAATGTAGAATTTATATATTTGGGAGTGTTAAAATATTTTGCAGTAAAATGCAAAACAAAAGGTTGCTGACTTAAAAGTGACGGCAAACTATGCAAAACCTCACTTCTTTTTTTTTGTCGTGTTGTACCCATTTAAATGTTTTCACAACATTAAAAACAGACGTTTTCTTTTAGCTTTATAATTTGATGTTTCGGTCATGTTGCCGGTCAAATTTAGTGACAGGCAGCACTGCCCCGATCAGGCGAGTGACGATTCTGTCTACTGCCCCAAGCATCTCTAACGCTGACCCCGGGCCATCGGGCAGTCCTTATTGTTGAGCCCTGGTGAGTACAGTTTGCTTTGTCAATGCAAATTGTAACTACTAGTTAACCTGCTACAGTTTGTTTTACTGAGTCAGTGGTCAGTCATTATTTTATTGGGTGTACGCATTAAGCCATTGTAGCCTGCAATAAAAGAGAATGTGTGTTTTGCAGTAATGATGGTGTTGGCTAAGCCTGCCACCCGCTGTTAAACACAAGACTCATCATCGTTTCCTGTTGTCCCCCTTTATCTACAGTGGTCCGACCTGTTCTTCTGGTTCACATGGGCTATGTGTAACTGTATGCACTTTGTGAATGTGTGTCTATGTGTGTGTGTCACACATGCACAGTCATGGGCACAAGCATAACTTAACACACTTAAATGCACAGTGCAGAGAAAAAGTACCGGATGATATTCCCTCCAATCGGCAGCTAAATTACATGTCACATATCATATAGAAACTTCATAATTAAACTCAAGCAAGATAAAGCTTGACTGAAGAGGGAGGAGGTGATGACAACAAAACAGTATGTTGTATAAAACTCAAAACTATGATTAAGTTTTAATATTTAGTTGAATTAAAGTATCCTTTCTAGTCAATTCAACTTACGTCAGTAAAACCAACTACAAAAATATTAGGTTAAACTTTGTTTATATTAAAAACATTAGTTAAAACCTAATTTACTTATAACAATAAGTTAATGTAAAATCTTTTGTCGTGACGGCTTTGTTTTTCATTATAGTGTACAACAAATTGAAGTTTCCACATATCTGCAAACATAATAAATAAGTCTGATGCTGTCACCAATTTTTAACTTCCCAGATTCATGTTTTGAAGATTCATCACAGAATAGGGACATGTTATGCATTATATTCCCAAAAATATAGTTGCATTAACTGTTAGCGTATGGTAGTTCAGTATGTAATCTTCAACAAAGCCGCATATAAACAGACCTGCCTCTTTCAGTAATGCAGCGTATGACGCCCAAGGTCATGGGTTCGATTACTGGGTTGCATAAAATAAAACAATATACATATTAGAAGATGTTAATTTGGATAAATGGGTGTGCTTTGGTGCCTTTTACACTATACAAATAGATGTAAATGAGCAGTTTTTTGTATTTTGTGATTCATGGTTTGTTTTTTAGTTTATTTAAATGCATTTATGCAGCACTTTTTAAAAGTTCAAAAGTTTGAAAAAATTATGTTTATTGTGATATATTGTGTGTATTGGTATTGTAAATTATGGTAATATATATATATATATATATATATATATATATATATATATATATATATATATATATATATATATATATATATAAAATTATTAAGGCATGGAGAACATACAAACTGGAGAACATACAAACTGGAGAACATACACAGAAACACCAACTGAGCCAAGGTTCGAACCAACGACCCAGCAACCTTCTTGCTGTGAGGCAAACGTGCTACCCACTGCGCCACTGCCTCGCCCTGTAGTTTAAATTACATTTTTTAAATTACAATACTATGAAGCAAGAATTAAAATTAAGTAATTCAACACAAAAGGACAGAAAACATGTTATATATATACATGTTTCTTTTATTATAGCCTTTAGCAGGCACCAATCACATTTAAACTAATTTCTTCTTTAATATTCTGATACAAAATGTTATATAATATCCAAAATTGTAATATGTAATATAAAATGTATAAGAAACATTTAGCCAACAAAATAACCTTGGCTCTTAAGAAAACTGATCCCCAAGCAATACCTGTAGGACGTTAACATCATTTTTTTACCAATTGAGTTTAAACAGCTTTCTTCACTTTGGTACTCCAATTCAAAATGTGAAAGTATAAAATGTATAGGAAACATATAGCCAACAACATAACATGCACAACATTCAAGCTCTTGGGAAAACCAATTCCCAAACTGTGCCGAAAACACACTTCTTCTTGTTGTTTTTGTATGGTGACATCCAAACGTACTACCGCCACCTACTGATATGCGCGAAGTGACTCTCCAGAGTGAGAGTTGTCGATTTGAAGCGTCTCAGTCTCATTGAATCAACATGTTCTGATTAAATTCATTTGATTATTTCTTGATTCAGTTTCAAATAACATGAATTAATCATTTAACATACGTAAACTTGATTTGTTCTTTTCAATCTGACAAATTTTTATTTTGTAAATCCAATACATGCCTAGTTGATTTTTTTGAGTGTACTAGCCCGACAGTGGAAACGCGACATGATTTCGGCCTCACTGCTCAACCACTCGGGCGATTGGCCCAGCCTGGCCCGATAAAAGCCCTGGCTTGCACTGGCCCGATAGTGGAAATGCGGCTAATCAGTGTTCAGCTGAGCATGTAGCTCTGTCTTTTGGTACCCTTTCTCGTGCTCGGTACCCTTGCGAAAGGGTGACCAAAAAGTGGTAGGGTACGGTTCGCTTTTAGGTATCTTTTGACAGTGAAATCACCCATAAAAGTGTACCAAACCGAACCCTATCGTACCTCCTCTTATGACTCCAGAAGATGAATAACATCAACAGGATCGTGCCTGACTATCAAGCCTAAAGGCTGTTTTAAAGCATTTTCTTACTATTAATATATATGAATCATATTGTAAACCTCACCATTTCACCAGAGCGCAGTGCAGAAATGTTATTCTGTGCTTTTAAATTGTGGAATTTAAATTTCTGTCGTGTTTTGTCTGGTGCAAACAGCCAAACTGCTTATCATAGCAAGTCTCCTCATGTAGCGTGTTGTTGGGACATGGCGTTACAACGTAACCTGCTCACCTAATGCTTACATTTGTAATATTTATATATTTTCCTAGTTAATAACCACCTCATGAAACCACTCTGAATCTGCCAGAGTCTGTTACTGTCCACCGGAGGTCACATTTTAGGTCACAGACGCATATGAGAGCCATCATGACTATATGAATTAAATATCATCAAGGCAACCCGGAGTGCTGAAATATAATTGGCTAAATTGGCATTGGGCAGGTGAAATATCCAAAACAAAGACAGACGTTCCGGCACGCATTTTCAAAGCAGAATATCTGACTTCAGCATTGTTTTTCAGATAAACAAGATTGTTCACTTAGCATCTTTCTTAAATATCTGCAAACATATTATAGTATTTTTATGCTTTAGTAGAGTCAAAAACTTACACACAGCACCTTTAATTAATAAATATGTTGTACAATCTTTTCAGAATGAACCACATTTTAACTTATAAAGTGCTTTTGAAGAGAGAGAGAGCAAGATAAAGAAAGAGTGAGCGATTATCTAGATGACTGAACCTGGATCCCAGCTCTGTTATAATTATACCTCATTTCATCAGTTGGAGAAGAGTGCAGAATTGAACACCCAATTGTCACCTACAAATATAGAAACGCTGATGACGATTCTAACCCTGCAACAAGAATAGGTGCTGCTTACCAACACGCTCTCAAACACGCACACATACGGATAATCCTTTCTGAGCTTCCCATTTGGCACGCACACTTGAATGAATTCAGCACTGCTCATTTAATTTAGTTTTCAGATGTAATGAAGCATAAATTATGAGCTGTCGTAATGTAATTCAACTGCTCTCTACTGTAAAATGGTAAATCATTAGGTTCCTCCACGACCATTAGGGACCTCCAGCAAACTCCATTATAGTTACACACTGCAGTATGTAAAACTTTGGCTTCTATTATGCTTTGTAGTCTTGTATAATTTGTAGTCATGATGGTTCTTGATATTCAATTGTAGATATTTATAGTAAATGAAGTGCCACTGGTCTTTTATTTACATTTTAAACATCTTCAACACAAATGTTTTCTGAAAAGGTTTAGTGTGTAAAAAAATCAGTGTTAATGAACTGTATTTTGTGATTCCCAAGTGTTTTCTGTTTATTTACGGTGGTAAATTGCATTATGGTATGTTGAGCTCTGCTCTGTCGACTTTTGATGTTGAAAATTGAACTCTACAGTTTACCAAAGTGATTTTTATTGACATTTTAGTAGAAATAACATATAGAGAAGTAAATCTGATATGACTAATACACATTGGCAAATTATATTTGAATGGATTGTTAGACTTCCATAGACTTTCTTGTGTGTTTTACAAACTCTTAATGTATTATTTTACTAGCACATGTGTGTATTTACATGTACATGCCTAAAACATAAAATAAGCATTGGGTGGTTAAAACACTGCATAACTGTGATAAAGTGATGTGTCTTTCTCTGGCTCAGCTCCTGCCAACGCACCGAAGCTCAGTTTGAATGTTTCACGTCAATATGGATTACGAGTAAACTCCAGCACCAGAGACATCACGTTCGTCATCTCAACACGGAACAAAAGTAGAATTCTATAGTAATTTACCCTGCTGTTGCTCCCTTCCTCCTCATCAAAAACTCCAACATGTTTGCCACTCATTGGTAGTGCTTAATCATTAGCGTGGTGCTCCCGTCATCACTTTTGCATATTTGGCCGTTAACACACTTTTTTGGTTTATTCAGTGTGAAATGCTACACATCTTGGATGACTTTCATCTAACATTACCTACGCTCGTTTTTTTTTGCTCTGTCCGGTCTATGAGGCGCTGAACTCTGCTGGCATCGGTGCGTTCACTCTGCCCCACGCTCAACTAAAGTTTTTTATAATCAAACGTCTCAGGATAGAGCGACATGACAAATTGATTATAAATTCGTTGCCAAAGCTTTTAGCAATCGATTTGTTGTTGCAGCCCTAGATTCAACCCTTTTGGGAATCAGTGTTAAGACATTTAGGTGGATGACTGGGATTTAATATTTCTCTCTCACCCAGGATATGTCTTTTTTGGTGATAAAACCGAAGTTCAACATACAGTGCTCAGCGTAGGTACACCCTTCACAAATCTATCTTTTAAATTTATATTTTTATTAGGAAGCTAATATTATATTTGTGCATGTACATTAGTAGACTGTGTAGAGCAAAAATGTGAAAATGATTGTATGGTGTTTGTGTTGTGTTTTTTTACATAGCGATACGGAGTTTCTGTCTGTTTTACTAGCCACCAGCTAATTATCATAAAACATGTCACTTAGGATAATAATTGCTTACCTCTTCTTGAAAAGACACATAATTAGAGGTGGTTTGTTTCAAAGGGTTAGTTCACCTAAAAATGACATAATGCTTACTATTACTCTTCCTTAAATGGTTACAAACATTTATTAGAATACTTATTTTGTATTCTATAAAAGCTGAAAACCTGAAACTATTGACTTCCATAGTAGGAAAACAAATACTATGGAGGTCAATGGTTACAGTTTTCCAGCTTTCTTCAACATATATATATATATATATATATATATATATATATATATATATATATATATATATATATATATATATATATATATATATATATATATATATATATATATATATATTGTATTTAACAAAAGAAAGAAACTCAAAAAGGTTTTAACGAGTCAAGGGTGAGTAAATGATGACAGATTTTCCAGTTTAGGGTGAACTATTCCTTTAATTTTATAGCACAACCTTAGCATTAACCTGAGTTTAAGAGTATATTTCAATAACAATAGTAAAGCAAAAGCTACTAAAACATTTCACAACATTTGTTTAGCTCTTTGAAGCACCAATTCCCAAAAAGAACAACAACAAAACTCTAGAAGCATTTTTAAGGGTAAAAACAAGCAGTAAGAATGACCTCTGCAGACTAGTGTTCAACATAATTGCATAGACCTCCACAGGTAGTTCTTCTTGGAAATTTGTAACACAAAACACCCCTGTCATTTAAAGCTCAGGTAAACTGGACCAACCTACAGTATGGATGAAGAGGGTGAAAACATTGTAGGTTAATTGAGAACTGTACGAACCCCTGTGTTGTTGCCACAGGCTGAAGCCAAAGGGAGCGTGTGTGTGCATGTGTAAGTGCAATTATCGGGCTTATGTAAGAGTATAAGTGGCCCTGGAGCAGTCAGGCATGCAAGTGTTCCTCTGTCCTTTTCTAGATCAGTGGTCCATATACGGGACATTAACGCATAGATTTAAACAGGAGAGGATTGGGAGTCTTTCCAGTTTACAGGCCGCTGGTAATTACAAACATCTACACTGGTGTTTTTAAAGAACCACTCCATTTTTTGAAAATAGGCTCATTTTACAGATCCTCTAGGGTTATACGATTGATTTTTAAAAAAATTTAGCAATTCAGCCTATCTCTGGGACTGGTAGAATAATGTTCAGCTTAGCTTAGCATACATCATTGAATCAGATTACACCATTAGCATCTTGCTTAAAAATAAGCAAAGAGATCAACACAGGTTCACCATGGATACGTACCCCTGTCTACATTTCTGGAGAGCGCGATTTATCTTGTCAGAGGTACGTCTGGCTGCATTTTGTTTTTAAAACGAACGCTATGGGGCGGTATGACGCTGACTTCTGTTTATTTTAGTGCTACCAGCCGACCGCTTACCTCTGTACAGACTGCTTTTCTGGTGTTACCAGTTTGCTCAGTGCAGGGTTTCCGCAGGGTCTTAAAAAGTCTAAAATGTAAAAATTGGAATTTTAGGCCTTAAATAGTCTTAAATTTACTGTTCTAGGTCTTAAATATTTTTGCACAGGTCTTATTTTTCAGATGTTTATGTAAATCTGCATCTAATAGTCATTTAAATTCTTTTTTGTTGTTGTTGGTTTTTGTGGTGTAGTTTTTTATTTCACTAGTCCAGATGTAATTTGTGTTTTTACGACTGAGGCCAACATGCAATAGCAATCAGCTTTCTGTTATTGAACTCAGTGCTCAGTGTCTGTTGTAATAATTCATAATAATGACAATAATTTGTGCATTTCCTGACTTCCGTGTGCAGCCATGCTGCCGTTGTGGCTGGTGTATTTTGGGAAATTTTCTTATGCCTTGGTTTCGAGTGTGGTGCTGAAAAATCTGTTTGAAGGGGTATCTAGCCCTTCCCCTTAGCCCTATGCTTTCAAGCTAATAAGAATTGAGACAGCCCTACCCCTTCACATGAACGCGCAAAACGAGGGGTAGGGATAAGGGGAAGGGCTAAGGTGTAGAATTGGGATTGGGCCTTAGTCTGTGCGTGCTGTCAGCTGCGAAGCCATGCGTAAAGCAGTCTTTAATAAAAGAGTAATACACATACACAACTTTTGTAAGCAAAAGTGTCATGACCCTGGCCGCAAAATAAAAGAACACCAGACAAATAAAAATCACTTTTATGACCCTTTGAAGTCGGGTTCCTTTATTTTTTTTTTTTTTTCATCACCCAAAACTAGAAGCCAACTACCTCAGAGAGAACCCACAGAAATATAATAAACAAAAAGTAGCCAAAACTCAACTGTTTAACTCTAAGGGGGTTATAGATGATCCCAAGGTGTCCATATCCAGGACCAGGCCGTATCCTGAGCTGCTGCAGCTGCGCTGGTGGTCATGGGGGAGTGGAGAGAATGAGACTGATTCCAGTGACGCTCCAGGGACAGACGAGTCTTCGCTGAGGCCAGCTTCAAGCCTCCACTTCTGAGACTGCAGCTCTGCACAAGACTTTTGGCCAGCAGAGAAATTAAAATGGTCGTGCCGAACTAAGTCTGGTTCTCTTAAGGTTTTTTTTCTTCACTCTCCTATTGGTGAAGTTTTTTTCCCCTCTCTGCTGTCGCCATTGGCTTGCATGGTTCAGGATCTGAAAAGCTACTCATCGATGAATTTGCTCTTCAGTGTTTGGACTCTCAATAATGACTTCAAACCACACTGAACTGAGCTAAACTGAACTGAACTTAAACACTTAAAACTGAACTGCCCTGATCCAGTTACTATGACCATTTATGTGAAGCTGCTTTGACACAATCTACATTGTAAAAGCGCTATACAAATAAAGCTGAATTGAATTTAAATTATAAAATTTGCCTATTTGAGCCTATTAGGTGGAGTGTTTCTTTAATCTTTCATTGCATTAAACTAGGAAACATATACTGCATCCCTCAGTTCTCCTTTCATCATTTTATTCTTATTTTTATTATTATTTTAGTTTTAACTTGTTGAGACTCATTTTCACCCCTTTCACTTTTGCATTCCCACCTGGAGTTTTGAAACCGGATGCTTTTATAGGGATGGCTTTTTTTAGCTGCTTAATTTTACCCCAGGCTTTTTTTTTTACCTCCTTGGTGCAGGTCTGTATCTGACTGAGCCACTAAAACAGGCTGATATTATCTGACTGGTCGTGAGTCACAAGACCCTCTATGCCTCATCCGTTCTCAGAAGCCTTCAATAGAAAAGAGATTTTAATTATACTCCAGGTGAGCGCTTAGTCATCTGTCAGATGTGTAGGCGCATCCTGTATGACAGATAGGAGAATAATATTCACTTTAAAGTGAAAACATAATTGCAGGATAAGCGTGGGTGTGATTTTTGTGCTACCATCCGACTTTATGAGATTCTGAAACTACTGTCATGATCACGCCATTGGGTAATTTAGGAATTGAACATTCATTAAAAGTGTGATTTTATTACAGGGCTAATTTCAGTGCAAAGATAGCCTAGGGTTGAAATTATAATGGGGGAAGAACGTTGCATGGATGAATAATGTATAGTTGGTGCAATTAAAGGATTAGTTCACCCACTAATAAAAGGTCTTCCATTATTTACTCACTTGAATGTCTTTACAAAACTCTATGACTTTTTAAGATATGCTTTGGAGCTTTTGTTGTACACACGTTTATCAGTGAACTCCAGTGTTGTTTGGTTTGCAAAAGAAAGTTGCAAAGTTGGGGTTGGGGCGATGTGTGGGGGTATCGCAGACACTGCCCTTTCTGTTATGCCATCTTATGCTGCTGCCCTGGTCATATCGCCCCGTAGTGTCTGTTTTAATGACAGAAATGTACTGTATATAGGGCTACGTTTTCAGAATGAGCCTATGTTGCATTAATTTTATGGTTCTATACTAGGGGTGTCAAAATTAGTTCAATGCACTGCGATACCGACGTGGACAATTCGATATCGGTTCAGTAATAGATCCGAACCGCTTATTACGTACTGACGTAATTTATTTCATATACACTATAGTTTTCATTATCAAGCATCATCAATGCACCGTGATGCACCAAGATATCAAATTGAACCAAATCGATGGCATGATAGTCGTTACCGAACCAAACCGTGAGACTAGTGTAGGTTCACACTTCTACTCTATACTGTCATTGTGCTTCAATAAATGTATAACCCCAAATCTTAAATCATAATCACAATCAGCTGTTGATATCGCCTATTTCAAAAACAATTCATTATTTACCCAATATAGCTAATTACTAGCCCTAAATTGCTCCTGTGCCAACTTTTTTTTTGAAAAAAAAGTTCAGCAGTTTTACTTTAACTCATGAAGATTTCTTTCATGTCGCCGTGACAAACTAGGGTATTAGATGCAAATATAGAGTAATTTGTTAGAAAATATGGCGAAAACTCCTACATGATGGGAATAGTTTTATTGCGGTGTTTACTTCAATAATGCCACTAATATATGCACACTCCATATGTCTTAATTCCATTTCAGTCGCATTAGGTTAATCAAAAATTGCTGTTTACATGTAAGACTCTTAATCAGAGTTTTGTCTTGATCATATTAAAATCGTATTAAAGTATTGTTGCCCATGTAAACATACTCAATGTCTGACACACCGTCAGGGCTCTGTAAACTTGGCTTTGCATAGCAGCATTTTCTGTATTTACGTACATCAAAAGCAAGTATGAAATCGCTGTTTGGAGCTCATATACTGTAGGTCAACAGTTCAAAACTCATATTTAACTGAATAAACAGTTAGTAAACACAAGTACATCTTATTGAACATTGTTTATTTTCATCACCAATTATCATAGTTGAAAAGTTTCTCAAGCAGTTTGTGATGCATTTTGGAAACAGGAGATGAGCCCCTGGTCTAATGCGCCACCTGGCTTAAGAAACCCGTTCTCAAAGACTTATTATTTGGGTAGCACACATATTCTGAATGCCTTTGGCAGAATTCAAATGAGCCATTTTAATCTAGATTAATTTAAAAATTAATCTGGATTTACAAAATTAATCTATGCCCACCTATATATATATATATATATATATATATATATATATATATATATATATTTTTTTTTTTTTTTTTTTTTTTTTGAGGAACACATTAAATACACTAATTCTAAAATTGCTAATTATTTATTTATTTATTCATTTATTTTTGCCTTTTCCATACTGTCCAAACTTTTTCTGATTTGGGGTTGTATTTGTATTATAGTATTTAATTATATATTTTTCTATATATTTTATTTTACTACAACTTTGGATGACTAATTTGAAAACAATTTTAATACTCTATGAAACATGACCTAAAACTACATTATACATCATGAGCAATAAATGAACTAAGCATTTTTCTCCAGGCTACCATTAGATCCTAGCCTGACTATAGTCAGATATAGGTGGAGAACACCCAGTTCGCTTTATTTCGCTCTCTATCCTATAATTAAGCACGGAACAGCAGCAGCAGAGATGTCTCCTCTTGTTTTTAATTATTTTTAGCAATATGGTGCCAAGGGCAGCAGAGAGCTGTTTAGAAAAGGACACAGAAGGTGATAGAAGCATGCAAGTTTTGTTTAAGAAGATCACATGAAAAGAAAAAACTAAATGGATTTGTAATCTGATGCTGTTTGGCAGTCTAATACTGTAATTTGAAAAGGTGTAGGAGGTGATGAGAACCAGATTTGCCCGCAGCCATGATGCAAGACTTTTATGTAACTGTAACCCATATTTTTTTTTCCTGGTATGATAAATCTATAGTGTACATATGTATAAATTTGAATGAATGACAGGGTAGTTGGGTGATATCATCAAATATTTTAAAACAAGCTAGCAGGGCACGCTTCTCAAACAATAGCCCATCTCCTTCAGTGTATTCCTCCCTTCACTTTGTAGTGCCTGATGACTCAATCAGTTCTTTTTACTCTCAAGGCGGTTTACGTCACCATGGCCATCTTACAGGAAATTCCACATGACTTGAACACTAATCACAATAACACTCAATGTCACTTCACAGATTGATTGTGACAAAATTATACAAGTGCCATATGCTCTTTGAAAGCAAAAAGTCAATGACTGTGTGTAGCTTCAGATTAAACAGTGAAATGAATGGTCAGTACAATAAGATAGCCCAGCAGTTGCATTAATGTTGATGAGAAGTGTATGTTTATTCTCTCTCTCTCTCTCTCTCTCTCTCTCTCTCTCTCTCTCTCTCTCTCTATATATATATATAAGTTCAGTTCAGTTTAGCTCAGTTCAGTGTGATTTAAAAATCACTACTGAGAGTCCAAACACTGAAGGGCAAATCCATCGATGTGCAGCTCTACAGATCCTGAACCATGCAAGCCAGTGGCGACAGCGGCGAGGAAAAAACTTCACCAATTGGCGAAAGTGAAGTATTAAAAAACCTAGAGAGAAACCATGCTCAGTTGGGCACGACCACTTCTCTATTTGCCAAACGACTTGTGCAGTCACGCCCCATTCACACGAGGCGTCAGCGTCAACGCTTCCCATTCACTTTGAATAGGTGATGTCAGGTGTTGCCGAACTGCATTGTGGATCTGTCGCCGCCGCTTCAGAGGCGTTGCTCGCTGCAGAAGTTGGGTCTAGCTCAACTTTTTATGTGCCGACGGAAGCGTCAGCCAATCAGATCGCTGTATGCAAATACACCAGCTAGACAGTGGCCTATTGCTGACTGAATTTCATTGGCAGACGCTTCTATGACGATCGCTTCAGCCCAAACTTAAGACACGCCTTCAGTCAAGCGTTGATGCTGAAACCCATGTAAAAGGGGCATCAAGGCGCCGGAGGCTGAAAGCTGGACCTCTACGAAGACTCGTCTGTCCCTGGAGCATTACAGAAATCAGTCTCATGCTCTCTTTTTTTTTTGTTTGGAGAAGGTATTATTTCTTCTAGTTTGCCTGGAATTAAAGCTTTTTAATTTGTAAAATTGCTTTTAAGATCAATATTATTAGCCCCATTAAAATTTTTATTTTGATTGGCTACAGAACAAACCAAATTTGTCCAATGACTTGCCTAATTAACTTAATTTGCCTAGTTAACCTAGTCAAGCCTTAAATTTGCACTTTAAGCTGAATAACAGCATCTTGCTAAATAACTAGCAAAATATTATGTACTGTCATTAAAGACCAAATAAATTAGTTATTATTATTATTTATAATATCGTATATAAATAGTATTATTAGTAATGTTATAGATCATATTATGTATAAATGTTGCCAAATAAATTAGTTTTTTATATATAATTGTTATTTAAAAATATAATGTTTAAAAAATGTTGAAAATAATAAGAATAAGATTAATTTAATAAATATATTTTAAATATTTTTGCAAATAATTTAGATTTGTGTGGTTAAATTTGAGTGTATAAAAGTTATTATACACCTTTCAAAATGATGCATGAAAATATAGCATTTTTAAGTGGAACTATGGAGGCTTTTTTGATATTTCCAGTTCATTCTTTAACCTGAACTTTAGGCTTGTGCTCACAAATATAATATTCTACATAAAAAATAATTTTATAAACATTTACAGCCAAAATGTCACACTTTATTGCTACGAACAACCCCTTATATATATATATATATATATATATATATATATATATATATATATATATATATATATATATATATATATATATATATATTCTAGTTTTTTGTTTACTATAAAAAACTCATTGTTAGCATAAAAATTGTTTAATATATTAAATAATTATAATTTATTAATCCAAAATTTATTGTTACCAAACAAAAAAACAAAAACAAATCGGAAACGGCAGTCATTTGTGTGTGTGTGTGTGTGTGTGTGTGTGTGTGTGTGTTTAGGCCATATTTGAGGTTTGCGTGTGAAGGAGTGAGCTGACTGTCAGTCTGAAACTAAAATAAGCAGGAGGATGTTACAGGTGCGTCCCTCTACTTTCAAAACACCTGTACCTGAGTCAGTCAGAGTTAATCACACCTCTGCCAAAGCCACGCCCACCGCTTGGAGCAACGTCAAGGAGACAAGAGGCAGACATCAAACCCACACATACCCGCAAAACACACACAAGGAAAAAAAAAGTTGTGTGTAGGAGACAGGAAATGTAATCTTTCAAATATGTAATCCTGAGAGAAAGGGTTAACGAGAATTGCCATAGGGTCATGTAAGGTTCAAAGCAGATTTGATTCACATCCTGTTAGTGGCAATGCCTGTCAGGATTTCTGCATGCGCTTGTGGCTATAATTAAGCTATAATTTTTTAACTTTTAGTTTAAGATGTTTGCTATTGACCTTATTCTAAAATGCGGAAGTGCGCCTGTTTTCGCGATTGTCTTAGAACTTCCGATTCAGTCGACTATGGTAGAAATGACTAGGAATAATAAACGGCAGAAAATGGCCAAACTACTTCCTCAACAAACAAATGTTTGCATGACTAAACAGACCAAGTAGCATAATATAATAAGAAAATATTAAATTGCAACATCAAGCAGCGTAAAGAGCAGTTGTTAACGTCAAAAAATGAATGGAAGTGAATGTGACCGGAAGTCGCGAGACAAAAATATTCAAATGGCAGCGCCCGCTCGTCAGCTGAGAATAAGGTGAATACCCCATGCATGAATCACTGAACGATGATGGAGAAATGGAGGTGTAAGTCCTTACTTTTGAAAATATTTCCCAGGTGTCATTATTTAAATTTTTTTCAACAAATGTTTTTTGTTGAAATTTGTATAATGGCGGCATGGTGGCTCAGTGGTTAGTACTGTCGCCTCACAGCAAGAAGGTCGCTGGTTCGAGTCTCGGCTGGGTCAGTGGGCATTTCTGTGTGGAGTAGACCAGAAACTTCCTAGCAGGTGTGTTGATGCAAGTTGGAAGTAAACTCAGCTGGACCGGCTCTCCAGGACTGAGTTTGGACACCCCTGAACTAAGCCAAAGGAAATTCATTCATTCATTCATTCATTTTCTTGTCAGCTTAGTCTCTTTATTAATCCAGGGTCACCACAGCGTAATGAACCGGTAACTTATCCAGCAAGTTTTTACGCAGCGGATGCCCTTCCAGCTGCAACCCATCTCTGGGAAACATCCACACACACATTCACTCATACACTACGAACAATTTAGCTTACCCAATTCACCTATACCGCATGTGTTTGGACTGCGGGGGAAACCAGAGCACCCAGAGGAAACCCACACGACGGCAGGGAGAACAGGCAAACTCCACACAGAAACGCCAACTGAGATGAGGTTCGAACCAGGGACCTTCTTGCTGTGAGGCAACAGCACTACCTACTGCGCCACTGCCTCACCCAGGAAATTCAATGAATGAATTTAAATAACTAATTTCTATGACGCCAGTACATACTATTGTACTAGTTATTTTGCAAGATACTAGTATTCAGCTTAAAGTGCAGTTTAAAGGCTTAATTGGGTTATTTTGTTAATTTGGCAAGTTCGATAATTAGGCAAGTCATTGGGCAATATTGGCTACTCGGAAAAAAAAAAAAAACTTTCTTTACAGTGAACCAAATGACACTTTAGACTACCTTAAAACCATGATTAAAATTTGTTTACCAAAATTTTTTGTTTGTTTTTCTAAAAGTATGATTTAACATTGGCAGCACCGTGGCACAGTGGGTAGCACAATCACCTCACAGCAAGAAGGTTGCTGGTTCGAGCCCTGACTGGGTCAGTTGTCATTTCTGTGTGGAGTTTGCATGTTCTTCCCGTATTTGCGTGGGTTTCCTCCGGGTGCTCCGGTTTCCTCCACAAGTCCAAAATCATGCGCTATAGAGGAGTTAGGTAAGCTTAATTGTTCGTAGTGTATGTGTGTGAAAGAGAGAGTGTATGGATGGATATTTTCCCAGTGATGGTGTAACGTTTGGGAATTGACGATGATGAACATCGTAATAGCGGATCCAAATGCAGCATTTATTAAGCACAGGCAGAGATTATAGCAGATGCAAAACAGTACAATAAGGGTTATCCAAAATCGTTGTCATGCGGGCAAAGGATCAGGCTATGCAGCTAAAGATCAATACACGGAAGAACAAAGCCGAGGCTCGGAACACGGAAGACTAGACAGGAAAATACTCAGACATGTAAACATTACAATATAACAAGGTTAAGTCCTGAGGTGTCTGTGCGTGCAGCTTAAATAGTGTGTGTAATCAGTCCCTTGACAATCCTTCAGTGGTGTGTGTGCAGTCAGTCAGAATCTGGAACATGTGCGTGTGAGCGGAGTGCATGTATGGAGTTGTAGTCCATGAAATGGTGGATCTGTAGACCATTAGCGATTGTGCTTGTTTTCCAGCACAGTCGTGACAGATGGGTTGCAGCTGGAAGGGCATCCACTGCATAAAATGAGCTGGATTAGTTGCCGGTTCATTTCGCTGTGGTGACCCCCAATTAATAAAGGGACTAAGCCGAAAAGAAAATAAATGAATAAAAGAAATCTATGAAAGAGCATCTTTCCAAAACAGATTCAGTATCAACATTAATGCTAAACAGAGAGTCTGTGCAACATATTTCTGTGTACATGTGTTTAAAATTACAGCCCCTGGGATTCGGCCACTGTTGCCTGTTCATAATCAATGTGGAAAGTTTACCGGAAACCTGCACTTGAGATGTCCCGAGATGCACTTTAGATCTGTGCTGCACATTTGCAATGGTGTATCTGCACTTTATACGTCACTTCTCACACATCCATGACTCATGTGGATTCCATTGGCTTTAGTGTGCAACCATTGGCTCCCCGTAATGCAGACTTGAAAGTGATTGGATGATGCAGGGGGCTTTTTAGGCTTTAGGGTGGGCTTTCCCAGCATACTTTATGATGTGTCGCGTTGGTGATGAAGACTTCCTATGAGACAGTGGCAATGACAGGGATTTGAAATGTCATGATGAAAGGGATTGTTAACCCAAAAATGTATATTCCGACATGATTTACTCACCTTCATGCTATTCCAAACCTGTTTGCCTTTCTCACTAAATGAAAGACATGGCATAAGAGGGAGTAAATGAAGATTATTCATTTTTATGAGGAAATGAAATGAGAAAATTAAGATTATTCAATAAACTATCCCTGCAACAGAACTGAGGAAAGATGTTATGTTTCTTTTCCATGTGTTGTGGTTGTTAGATTTAATTTAATTATTAATTTTATTTTATTCAGATTAATTTTGTTTTATTTTATTTTTCTGCTGTTTTTTATTTTTTATATTAATTGGTTTTTATTTTCTTATTTGTTTTTTCATTCATTCATTTTCTTTCGGCTTAGTCTCTATTTCAGAGGTCTCCACTGCGAAATGAACCACCTTATTTATTTTTTATTTATCGTAATTTTATTATAATTGTACATTTAATTATATACACTACCTGACAAAAGTCTTGTCGTCAATCTCAGTTGTAAGAGCAACAAAAAATAATTTGACTTCTAGTTGATAATTTGGAAAAGTGGCAGAAGAAGGTAGACTTTTCTGATGATATATCCATTGAACTGCATTCCAATCATCACAAACACAGGAGAAGACCTACTGGAACCAGCATGGACCCAAGATTCTCACAAAAATCAGTCAAGTTTGGTGAAGGAAGAATCATGGTTTGGGGTTACATTCAGAATGAGGGCGTGCGAGAGATCTGCAGAGCAGATGGCAACATCTACAGCCTGAGGCATCAAGACATTTGTGCTGCCCATTACATTACAAACCACAGAAGAGGGCAACTTCTTCAGCAGGATAGCGCTCCTTCTCATACTTCAGACTCTACATCAAAGCTCCTGAAAGCTCAGAAGGACAAGGTGCTCCAGGATTGGCCAGCCCAGTGACCAGATATGAACTTTATTGAGCATGTCTGGATTAAGTTGAAGGACGAGACATTGAAGATGAATCCAAATAATCTTGATAAACTGTGGGAGTCCTGCGAGAACGCTTTCTTTGCCATTCCAGATGACTTTATTTATCAGTGATTTGAGTCATTGCAGAGATGTATGGATGCAGTCCTCCAAGCTCATGATGGAGTCAGACACAATATTCATTCTGTCTCCACTGCAGCAGGACTTTATATTCTATACTGGACATTATTTCTGTTCAGTGACAAGACTTTTGTCCAAGCAAGGTCAGACCTTACTGTACTAATTAAATCACTAAAAATCAAGACATGATCATATTTTATTTTGGTAAATTAGGCGTAATCTAGAGGCCTTCGCCTTTCATATAAGCCACTTCTGATACCAAATGATCAGCTAGAAATCAAGCCATTATTTGCTGTTCCTAAAACTTGGATAGGCGACAAAACTTTTGTCAGGTTTTGTGTATATATATTTATGTTATTATTTTTATTATTTTCTTTTACTTTTGACATTGTCATTTTATTCAATAGTTTAGTTCAGTCAATTAATTTGTATACATTCAGTTTAAAAAAAAAAAAATGTCTGTATACTTTAAAAAGCTATAACTTAGGCAAAGTGAGTAAATCCATTGCCTTAAAAGTGACAAATTGATTTTACTTTACATTTTACTAAAAATGTAAGTAATTCTGTTGTAACTGTTAAATTCACTTAACTTAAGTTTTCATAATTATGCGCAAAGTCAACTTAATCAGTTAAGGCAATGTGTTTAGTACATTTATTAAAGTAAAGTCAACTAATCTGTTTTTACAGTACAAGTTTAATTGCTTAGAAAAGTAATGTTGCATTGAGCGCCATGCATCAAATACAGTATACTTTGAAAGTCTAAGTGTCTACTATGCACATACACTAACATGCATGTAAAAGGAAGCATAGTTCATTTTAGGCTTAAGTACGACTAACTGCTTGCCCAAGCAAACACATTAATTGCAATAGCAAGAGTATATGTTTCAGGATAGTGGTCTAAATTGCTGTCTGACTCCAGTGGAATGTGACTGCTGACTCAATCTGTCTGTCAGTATGTGTAGATTAACACACAAACACACACACACTCCTCCCTTTAATGAGGGTCACTTGTTGCCTGATGTCAGATTTCCGGTAACCGTTTCGAGATTTCGGGAAGCGAGTCTTTACATTTTCTCAACAGTGTCCTGTTTAGTGCCGCTAAACACTGAAATAGAGCATCAGTCTAAACACTGAGTCACAGCTTGGAGTAAAGCATGCAAGGTCGTCATGTAAGGTCCTTCCCCATCGTGTTTATCTTCAAATGAGTCTTCTTTTCTTGTCGTTGTTTATTTTGTTTTCCAGGGTGGCAAAGGTTTGAAGTGATGACATAAGCAGTGCCCACATGACCTATTTAAAGAAAGCATGCGGGAGACAAGTTATATTAACAAACCACACCCTTATGTGTCTGAAACATCATTTGTGAATGTGTACACTTGAAAGGATGCTTATTTCACCGTGTATTTTGTTGATCAACCTTTTTATATGCAAAGTCATGGCAATTCGTAACTATTTGTATTAGTGGATAATTGGTATTCAGTCAGCCCGGATTCATTACGGATACGTACCCATGACTTCCATTTCATGGGACAGTGAAATATATAATTGGAGGTATGTCTACTCGCAGTTTTAGTTTTTGCAAATCTGCCAGAGGCCGCTGTGTATGCTTTTTGACGATCTCAAATTTTTCACACTCGTCCTTTTCTCATATACATCCACCAGAGGGCACAATATATACTTCAGCCGTCAAGGGGTGCGTTTCCCAAACAACGATATAACTGGCGGCTGACCTATCATAGTACGATGCATTGGTTGAGAAAAGAACGATGTAATGACGAGTGTTTCCGCAGATCCATCCTTTGAACTACGTTAGTTATAATGTGAAACAGCCATAATTATGCTCTAAACGGGGTGGAGATACAACTTCTATAAAGGAAAACCCCATACTTTTTTCACAAATATTATTGTTTTACATGCACACGCATTTAAAAAAAAATCCAATATTATTTTCGATAAAAACATGCACTCGTTTTCCATATTAATTAAAATACACAGCATGTTTCTTTTACACATATTGAGAACATTCCAAATTTTATTCTAAAACATAAAAGCTTTTAGCTTACACATATTTTAATCTCACATATAACTCATGGACGAGGCAGTGGCGCAGTAGGTAGTGCTGTCGCCTCACAGCAAGAAGGTTGCTGGGTCGCTGGTTCGAACCTCGGCTCAGTTGGCGTTTCTGTGTGGAGTTTGCATGTTCTCCCTGCCTTCGCGTGGGTTTACTCCGGGTGCTCTGGTTTCCCCCACAGTCCAAAGACATGCGGTACAGGTGAGTGTGTGTGTGGATGTTTCCCAGAGATAGGTTGCGGCTGGAAGGGCATCCGCTGCGTACAAAAAAACTTGCTGGATAACTTGGCGGTTCATTCCGCTGCGGCGACCCCGGATTAATAAAGGGACTAAGCCGACAAGAAAATGAATGAATGAATTAATGAATTTATTAAGAAATAAAGAAAAAAACTACTTAATATTAATAATTATTATTATTTTTATTGTTATTATTGTTAAGTAGGATCTTGTTTATTTATTTTTTATTTTATTTATTATAAAGCTCTACGTTTACAATTTGACACATTCAAGCCACTACAGAAATGTTCTAACCAACAGGCCCATGTCATATACAGTACAGATACATTTCTTAATTCCGGAAAGGTTGTATGTGTGAACAGGTCCTTTTTGAAAATACCGGTAAATTCGTGGCTATTTTCCGGAAAGAGTATGGCACGGTAAGTTGTAACATTACCGGTAATTTGCAGGAATACTGCACTGTGTGAACGCAGAAGGAAGATTGCTGGAAAGAGCGCGTGCTCGTCTAGAACGTGCTGACGTAAGACGTCTGCTTTAGCCAATCACAACAGTCAGACGCATTTACGTCCGTGCGGTTTATGAGAATAAAAGCCTTTGAATATTTTTCCAGACACATTTAGCTGCTAGAAGTTAGTCAGATAACGTTTATATGTTCTTCTTAATGCCAACTGTGTAAATAATCATTGATAAGATGCTTATGATATGCCGCTGTTTGTTTACCTTCAATCTTTGCTTGTGCTCGTGGAACAGCCCGTTATCGACAGCACACATACATATCATGAACATCTCGACATGCAAAAGTGTTCTTCTGTATGTTTTTATCGAAATTGTTCACAATACTGATCCACCACAGAGTTTGTGATGTAGTCAAATGTTTACAAATACAAGCGCAGCCGTTTAGAGCTCATTTCTGGTTAATGATGTCAGAATTTACCGGTATTTTGGAATGGATGTGTGAACGGTCTTTTCTGGAAAAATTCCGTAACGTCCTCGCCTGTGTGAACAGCGCTATTTTGAATATACCGGTAAAGTCGTTCGGAAATTTTCCAGATATTTATCGGTATCACAGTGTGAAAGGGACTATTATCAGTTAGTTGCAGATAATATCAAATAATATAAGATATAATAAACTATACTATTTACGTTTTCTGTTTTATTTAGGTTGAATGATTACGGCACGTGTTGGACTCATTATAAATTATGTTGGGTGAATTAATACAAATTGATTTACTTGATTTGCATGTAGATTTGCTTAAATCTGTAGAGAGTTAGATGCCTGTTGTACAGTTTAGTGTTATTAAATGACACTTGTGACTGCATAATGCTGTCATTTACCAGTCAGAATGAATCAATCAATGTTCAATCATTCATTCATTTCCCTTCGGCTTAGTCTGTATTTCAGAGTTCACCACAGAGGAATGAATCGCCAACTATTCCACAGCGAATTCCCTTCCAGTCGCAACCCAGTACTGGGAAACACACACACTCATACACTACTGCCAATTTAGTATATTCACCTACAGTATAGCAGCATGTGTTTGGACTGTAAGAGAAACCGGAGCATCCAGAGGAAACCCACGCTAGGACTCAAACCAGCGACCTTCTTGCTGTAAGACGACAGTGCTAACCACTAAGCCACCATGCTGCCTCTAAACAAACATGTAAAAGCTACAATTACAGCATGTAAATCACAACTGCACCGCAAGCACATGCAGCAGACTTGCCTTTGCTACTCAGCAGGAATGTCGTCCACAAAATGCTGTACTCTTAACACATTCTCATACATGTAACACACACACAGTCACACTCTGCTGTACACACACACACACATAGAGCACATCCCCGTGGAAGAATGCTAAGAGGTTTCAGGAATGTGACCTCTTGACCCCTGAAGCCTGCCTGGAGACGTCCACACTGAGGCCGGACAGTATGGAGGCCAGACGGGTAATAGTAAATGGACAGGAAACTTTCAGTAATAGTTATACAACACACTGTTACCCTTTCGAAGAGTGACACAGATTCTAGTTTTAGGTTGCAGGAAGGGTACGTCGTGTTCATCTCTCATCAGATGCTTGCAGTCGTACATTTTTTTTCTTGCGTTCATTAATCCTGACTTTCCAGTTTGACCGTTTTTTTCCCTCTGTCTCTCTTTCTGTCTATCTCTCTCTCCTTTGGCTACACACGTTGAGCTCATGACCTTGATTCTTGACAAATGGAGAGAAACGATCAGGATAAGAAAGGCTAATCCATTCAAACACGAGTGGATACTATTATATACACTCGTCTGCGAGCACAAACACTGTAACAAGCAGCCACTTAAACATGTAAACCTATAACAAACACACACACAGCACAGAAGACACATGCAAACACACCCACCCAGGGAGACACACACATGCACACACAAATTAGAGCACTTGCAACTCGCGAAAGCTAAATATTAACCACTTCACAAATATTACAGGAAGAAAACTCATTGAAGCGCAGGAACATTAAGTTTTTACGCTAATAAACCTGGTGATAAATTAGCCACGAATCAGAGCATGATGATTTATAGCACAAACAGATTCGCCATCTCAATGTTGGCTATTGAGTATTTCAGCTGCTGGAAACCCCAAAGGGTCAAGGCAGTGTTATGTAAATGGTGATGCGATACTTGGTGTATTGCAATTGATGACTATCCAGCTGCGAAAACCATTTCTGCAACGACAGCCAAGGTTCAATCAAACCTCACCCACAGCGACAGGGGAAAGGACACTGACATATCCGACAGAGCTGGTTCTGCAAGTGCGCGAGGACAAGCCTCTAGAATTGCCCTTAGCTTCCTGAGCATGAGATTTACACAGCTGCTTTCGTTGCTCTTGAATTTCTCTGAAATCTATTGCAAGTGAAAAACAATCTTTACTTTAGTCATTCTGATTCTGTTAAATGTAGACAGGCGCATCTAGTTAAGAAAATCTTTTTACTATAAAAGGTACGTCCAAACATCTACTCTATGGTTTTTCCATACAGGGTTCTTGTTTGACCCTTGTTTGGCCCCTTTTTCTATCTGACATGTAAAAAAGCGTCCTTAAATTAACAGTTTTCCAGATTTTGAACTGCACGGTGAGACCTTGATCTTTATTTTAACAAACTTCATTTATTAATTTTCAACCCCCTTTCTGGGGCCATTAGCGGTCTTAGGAGAGAACCCCTGACTTCCCTCTCCCCAGACACTTCCTCTAGCTCCTCCTTGAGGATCTCAAGGCGTTCCCGGGCCAGCCGAGAGACATAGTCCCTCCAGCATGTCTTGGGTCTTCCCCGAGGCCTCCTCCCTGTGGGATATGCCTGGAACACCTGCCTGGGTAGGCGTCCAGGAGGCATACGAAATAGATGCCTGAAACACCTCAACTGGCTTCTCTCAATATGGAGGAGCAGCAGCTGTACTCCGATCTCCTTCCCGGGTGACAGAGCTCCTCACTCTATCCATAAGGGTGCGTCCTGCCACCCTGTGGAGGAAACTCATTTTGGGGGCTTGTATTCAAGATCTTGTCCTTTTGATCTTGATCCAAAGCTCATGACCATAGGTGAGAGTAGGAACGTAGATTGACCGGTAAATCGAGAGCTTTGCCTTTCAGCTCAGCTCCTTCTCTACCACAACAGACTGAAACATCGACCGCATTACTGCAGCCTCTGCACCAATCTGCCTGTCAATCTCACAATCCATCCCTCCTTCACTCATGAACCCACCTGGGGTAAGGACTTTTCTGGCTTCGGACTTGGAGGTGCCGATTCTCATTCCAGCCACGTCACACTCAGCAGCAAACCGCTCCAGTTCATGCTGAAGGTGCATGTTTAATGAAACCAACAGAACAATACCAATGGAGATGAAGTCCTGTGGTCCCCGAACCGAACCCCCCTCCAGCCCAAGGCTGCACCTTAAAATTCTGTCCATAAAAATTATGAACAGAATTGGTGACAAGTTTTGCCGGAAATGCGAATCAAACTCCTACTCTGTATGAGTAGGACTATGTACTATGTATATATTTCTTATACAATATATTGTTTCAAACTACTACAATGTCAATAAACTGCAGAGTTTAATTTTTCAACCTTAATCACTGTTAACATAATCAAACATTGTGCATATCTCGTTACAATACTTTTGCATAATTCTATGTCTATTTTAAGTAAATTAAATTAGCGTTTAAGTGATTAAAAAGGGGCAAAGCAGTGGCGCAGTAGGTAGTGCTCTCGCCTCACAGCAATAAGGTCGTGGGGTCGCTGGTTTGATCCTTGGCTCAGTTGGTGTTTCTGTGTGGTGTTTGCATGTTCTCTTTGCGTGGGTTTCCTCTGGGTGCTCCAGTTTCCCCCACTGTCCAAAGACATGTGGTACAGGTGAATTGGGTAGGCTAAATTGTCTGTATGAGTGTGTGTGGATGTTTTCCAGAGATGGATTGTGGCTGGAATGATTACAAAGGTATTGTGTGAAATTATGTTTTATATTGCACATGGGAGAATGTATTTCTGTAAAAAAATTTGAAAAGTGTGAAATGTTTAGCAAAAATTAATCTTTTGATTTATGTTAAAGAATTTTTTTTATTGTAAATTGAAAGTGTGTATTCACACAAAAATCCACTTTTATTGTAAACTAAAACATTGTTTAATACATTTATTTGATGTTTTAAATTTACTGAAAATAAATTGATGCATTTTGGATAAAGCAAAATGCCTTTAAATTATTCTTGAAGGAACACATTTGACACTGTTAAGGTACAAAGTGTCTTGCCACTGTGGTGGTACCTGCATGGATCAGATTTGTACCTTTGATAAAGGAACAACATTGTATCTGCAGGTTTTAAAAACCAAATGTACATTTTGGTTTCCCATGGTACAAATTATGTCCTTAAAGGTACAAACTGCAATGGTACATATTTGTTTCTTTGTCTTAAGGTACAGTTCTGTCCCCTGAAAAGGTGCTGCCCCAGTGACAAGGGTTTGTACCTTTTTTGGTACAACATTGTACCATTTTTTTGAGAGTAAATAGCAACCCGGGCTCATTGTGGAAACGTAGCCCTGCGGACGTTTCTGCGGACTGCGAGATACGTCCCGGGAGGTACGTATTCGAGCGGTTCTTGTTTTCGCGAGAGGCCGCTGTGCGCGCTTTTTCGTGTCTCGGGCGCCTCTCGGGAGCGCCCACGCTGGTCTCGCGCGAAAAAAAGCAAAAGCCCTCGTTTTCGATTTTTTTTCGATTTCAGATCCCGCCGCGTTCTCGCATTTATTTTTCGTATTCTGTTTTTCATCTTACCTGATTTCCGGAACCGCTGTTCCCCAGACTTGATCCCGGTCGTCGTCCCCGCGGCCGGCTCCTCCTCCTCCGGGGCCTCCGCTCCGCCGACGCAACGCTGTGAGCTAAGCGGACAAACTGGTTGCATCGGGAAAGCCCTCCACACGGAGGCGAGCCGTCGGCCGGCGAGCGTGAAGAGGAGGAGCGGAGCGACGTCACACCGCCCCGCAACGTTCGCTCGAAAAAACTAAACGCGGCCATATGTACCTCCGGCCACGTAAATCGCGGCCTCCAGAAACATCCGCGGGGCTACGTTTCCAGAATGAGCTTGGGTCGGTAAATAGTATAGTCTTCATAAGTATATGACCCAATTTTCAACAGCTTTACTAGAGTTAAGCAAGATGTTTTATATTAATTTTATTATAAATTTAAACATATTATATTATATGTTTTAATAATTAAATTTTATTGTTCACTCTCAGAAATATAATAAAGGTCACTGAGGTGGTACCTTTTCAAAAGGTACACATTTGTACTTAAAGGGTCCATATTGGTACCTCAAAAGTATATATTAGCACCTAAAAAAATTAAGAGGAACACTTTTGTACCTTTTAGGTACTAATATGTACTCGTGAGGTATGAATATGGAAATTTTAGTGTCAAGATTGTACCTTTTAAAAAGGTAGCACCCCAGTGACAGCTCACTTAACTTTATTTCTGAGAGTGTTGAGTGTTATTATTTTGTAGTAAGGAAAATACACATGATCTACTGTATATGACAAGGGTTTTTCTCATCATTATTGCAGGCGAGGATTGTACCTGGGACAGACAGTCTGGTGCCAAGAAGCCATAAAACATATCTGTCTGATTGTATAAATGATGCGCATTGGTTTAGCATTGGGTTGTAGTCGTCATGTTGATGCACTATAGATTTATGTGGTAGCTCATGTTGGCAAATATATAGTTACGGCTGCCTGTATGCTTATATTCCTCCAGACTATAATAAAACTTCTGAGGTTGACAAGTCAAGTACTTGCTAAATGCACAAGAAGAGTAATATCAGGATGTCTCTCCTAAGGCTATATTTGACCAGCTCAACTGGGATATCACTCTGCAAGACTCGTTCCCTTGAAAGCAGTCGCAAATAAGCAACATCTGCACAGTGCATGACTGTAGTTGGGCGAATTGGACGGGAGAAGGGGGGTTTAGGCGAACCATCTGAGTCATGCTGCTTCCTCTAATACGCCGGAAAAGGGGTCAGTGAGTAACGCTGGTCTCATCGAGTGGTTGAACAATGTAAACGATGTGAGGAATCCGACAGACACAAACGCTTCCAGGACTATTATCTTAGCTCAGCCTGGGCTATTGAGTTCAGCTTCTAATGGATGACAACATCACTATGGAAACCAGTAAAACAAACAGTGCGTGGGTTTTTGGACGGAGCTGAAACTGTAGACCCACAATTGCCATTCACAGTTGGGTTGATCAAAATAGCAGCTTCCTTAAGAGCGAATAGCGCACGTCTAAACAAAACCAACAATCTATTTACAGGTATGGTTGTTTCGCAATGACCGTCCCATTTTCAAAGAAACTCTTTTTTCGGGGTAATGTTTACATAATGAATGCCAATAGATCTCCTACAGCTGAATAAACCGATTGTTTGTATTCAGATTGATGCCACACTATGACTTCTGAGCTTATGGATGTCTTTTTTTTTCAACATGAGTCACAGATGTCTCATTTGGGAAGCATTTTTTTGTTCAATTAAATCAAATGTTTGGTTTTCTTTAGAAAGACACTACTCACTTTTTTTCTGGCTGCAGGCTAGACCAACCACAACGTTTGACAAATTCCATATCTGACAGCCCAAGCAATTAGCAGAGGTTTTCTGGAGAAACCCCCCTCACCATCACAATGAACAGCTCATCATCATTCATAGAAATGTGCCTGCTATTTGTCTACTAGCTCCGTCAGGCGGCCCACCACTGACCCTTACTCCGGCAAATAGAAAAACAGACGTGTGTGTGTGCGCACATTTGTTTTAATGCAGCAGTGCTGGGGAAGTGCCTTTACATTTATGCATTTGGCAGACTCTTTTATCCAGTGTAAATTACATTAGATTTGAGGTATAAAATATATAGATCAGTTCATGCAATTCTGAGAATTGAAGCCATGACATTATAGCATTGTTCTCAGCCTTAATCCTTTACTTTTTGAGCAAGTCGATTTCTAAATTTGCAAACTATCTTGGAAACTATCACTATTTATGGAGATTTCTGTAAGGATAGCACTATGCAGTACTTACCACACATAGGGCTCTATTTTGACTATCCATGAGCAAAGTGCAAAGCACAGGGTTTAAAAGCATTAAGGCCGTGTCTGATTCCACTTTTTGCTATTTTAAGGATGCAAAAATCTGCTTTGCGCCATAGCCCATGGTCTAACAGGGTTGAGCTTATTCACTTAATGAGTTATAGGTGTGTTTTGAGAATAAACCAATCAGAGTCTCATCTCCCATTCCCTTTAAGAGTCAGTTGCGTCATGCCACAGAGCATTTTCTATTTACATGGCGACTTTGTAAGTGGAAAAACTGAGCGCTGCACTAGAGAGAAAACAGCTAAACAGAGCATCTGCAGTACGAGAATGAGAGAATGAGCCTCCTCATTTTTAACTTTCACTTTCGCTCTCGTGGATAGGGAAACGTGTTGTACGCACAGACTTCCATTAGCCTACATAATTAATTTAGTTTATTAAGCGCAAATATTTGTTTCAAAACTATTTCTAAATTCAGTTCTAATTTCCAGCAAATGAATAAATGAACAATAATATTGAAGTGTGTTTAAAATACTAGTTATATCCAAACACATGCTGTGCCCCATATGGTCTAAAACCTGACAGGTGGAAAATATAAATATGCATATAATAAATACTACTACTAATAATAATAACAATATACAAAAGCAAATTGTCATGAACAAACTAAAAAAGCCCCCCGAGATGAAGAAGGCATGGAGGCGGCGGTTTTTATATTTATGTAGGCTGGAAAATAATTTTTTTTTGTAATATTTTAATCCTTTAATTCTTTTTCACTTGTAAATTATTTTCATTTAATTATTTTTCATGTGCATATTGCTCTACATACTGTGTGTATTAAGCAATGTTTAAGCGAGGTGCAAACTAACACGCTCTGCGCTGGACTTTACACCTCCTCTAAGTTGGTCTATTGATCAAACTATTTTAGTTCCTCAAAATAGCAACACGCCAGCAATGCGGCTTAACACGCCTCCTTTTTTAGACCAGAACGCCTATGAGCACCAATGCATTTGCTATTTTAAACAACGTGCTACAAAACGTCAAAACGACTCTTGCGCGGAGCTGAAACTAGCAAGCAACAATTGCGTCGTGCTGCATTCTGCCGGGTGCACGATAGGGCCCATAGACTTTACTTGGGTGGGCTGCCCTGGGGTGCGTTTCCCAAACAACGACGCAACTCGCAGCGGAACTATCATAGTACGATACATCGGTTGGGAAAAGAACGATGTAAGGCAAGAGTTTCCCAAAACACGTAGTTTTGAACCACGTTAGTTATAACATTAAACACCCACAATG
Organism: Danio rerio; assembly: GCF_052040795.2. Classification (NCBI taxonomy): domain Eukaryota; kingdom Metazoa; phylum Chordata; class Actinopteri; order Cypriniformes; family Danionidae; genus Danio; species Danio rerio. Next base: position 43,959,178 of record NC_141031.1, read on the forward strand.
ATGCTCTAAACAGGATGGAGTAACAACTTTTTTAGAGAAGAACCCCACAATTTCTTTGTGCAAATTATAGTGTTTTAAATGCACATGGATTTTAAAAAAATCCAATATTAGTTTTGGTCAAAACATGCACTCACTTTCCATATTAATTGAATTATATGTAAATAGAACATATAGGGTCAATGTTTCCTTTACAAATATTATTAAGAACATTATTTTATTCTAAAACATAAAATCACATACAAAAGCTAACAAAAATTCTAATCTCATATGAAAATCATATTTAAATTTTAATAATGAGGCTATGTATTAAGAAATGAAATTTAATATTTAATATTTATTAGTAAATTTAAAAAAATCATACCTTAATAATAATAATATTAATAATAATGATGATTATAATAATCATCAGTTTATTAGAAGGTTTAATAATACAAGGAGTCATATACAACACCAAACCAGACAAAATATCACTGTAAACTATTAAAAATGTTAATAAAAGTCACTTTGTTGAGCTTGTCAAGATTAAAAGCTGTTGTTAGAAAGGTCAAGTCCCATAATGCTATTCAAAAGCATAAATAGATGTTAAAAAAAATATATATATGGAAATACGGCTTGTTTCTGCAAATGCTTTACTGCTGGGTTGTTGTAAATCAGCCTTGGGTCAAATATGGACAAGCCCAAACCTTGGGTTATAAAACGTAATTTAAATTTTTTAAATAAATAAATAAATAATAATAATCTAATGTTGGGTTTGTCCATATTTGACCCAACATTGGGTTACAATAACCTGCCTTTTATTAGAGTGTTAAATTACAGCAAAAACAGCAAGTGAAAAAGTTTATTTAACTTCTCCGTCTATCTATTCCAATCCCAAACAGGTTATGCTGTGTTAAAATGTTTTTGTCTAAAGAGGATATTTGGGTATTGACTTACTGGGCCTTATCTCAGTGTGAATAACACTGGGTTTTATCAGAACTGTAGGTAGAAGGATCCTGACGTGGATGTCCTGGGAACACTCAGCACCAGGGAGAAAGGTAAACACAGCCAGGATAGGAAGGAAAAACAGATTCTGCAAAAGAGTAAACATTCATAACACAGACCGATAGGAAGAACTTGATATCACGCAATAAACTACACTTGCTGATAACTCAACCTGAGAGATTTTACACATGAGAACTCTGAAGGCGCAATAGTTTCCTAGTAGTCTGGGAAGAAAACAGGATGCAGAATTGCAGTTTAGACTTCAGAATTCTGGAAAGGAAGCAGAAGTAATTGCTAAATTAGCTAAATATGCCATGACTTCCCAGTGGCACCTTAATATCAAAACAACTTCAAATTGACATCAGTTATGATCTATAAGTTCAGCTGGAAAATCAGTTATGTGTAATAACAATGTAATGACAAAGTACTGAACTATTGAAATGTATTTAATACTTCATATAAAAGTCTTTTTTTTTGTGATGGCAGCTTAAAGACGCCTCTTATATGGAGAATGAAGTCACAGGAAAGAGACATCTCTGTAAGCATTTGAGAGTTTCCTTGGCTGGGTTTTGGATGTCAACTGAAATGTCCACCCTGGTTTCATCTTCATCATCCTGATAATGTAGATGTTGGACTGAAGCAACTAATAATCATTAACAATGCTGAAGAACTACTGAGAGATTTCAGCTGCTGTTTGGGCTTTCACTGCCGTTCCACACCTTTGTCCCAAACGTTTTCCCTGTGTCATTCCAAGAGTTCAAACTTTGCTTGATGCTATTAGCAGGTTTGGCATGCTGTCCCGGGAGAGAACCCTGAGCTCGGAGATAATTGAGCCCAGGGTTCCCGCCTGGTCGATTGAGCATGTAGGGGGAGTACGAGATCAGGTAGTTCTCGAGAGCTCCCCGTGGTAAAGGAAGAAAGGGGGAGAAGGGGTGGGTAGGGCGTTTCTTCGGAAAATGAAGATAAGCGAGTAATATTTTGCTCGGCTACTTATAGTGAGTTTGGATTAATCTGATTGGCTAACTAATGAGTGTATGATGATTGTAAATAATGGTTGTAGATGAGAGACCAGCTGCTGTCATATCATAATTCATTTTATTAGAAATAAATTCATTTGTTAATAATTAGATTTGTTTTCTACGCATACTGTATATAGATTTTTAAATTTATTTTTGCTATCATCATCCGGTGGAATTTTCAAGTCAACAGCAGTATATAAGAATACATTTAAAATTAATTAGACACACACCATATGAAACTGATTGGGAATTAGAAATGAAAAAGGAATAATTAACTCATGTCAAAACATTCTGCAAAATATGTTGTATGTAAAACAACACCAAAAATAAGATTTAAAAAAATGCAAATCAAATGTCAATTGCTTACCTTGATACCAAAACAACATCAAATTGACTTCTAACATTAGCATTAAAAACACATGTCAAAAATTTATTTTATTATTAAAATTATTATAGTGTTTATTTTAACAAGAAAAACACATTGAGATTAAATATCTCTTTTACTAGAGCGTCCTGGCCAAGATTAAACATTATACAGTTCACATGGGTTTAACAAAAATAAATAAATATAAATAACAGCATAACATCATTCAGCAAATCACACGCACAATGACAATTAAAAAAAATTCATAACATCTGCAGGTCAAAGTTTTAAACTCCACATCATTCACAATCTTTTTAAAAGCATGTAGTAAAGCCAACTCTTTAAACTGCAACCTTGCTTGTAGGTTATTCCATGCAAGAGGTTCTGCAAACTTAAAAGCCTTTTTTCCCATTTCAGTACGCACCACTGGTACAGACAATAAATCAAAATCTCGAGACCGGAGGCTATAGCTAGACACAGCTTTTTTACAAAGTGAAGTTTCATAAACTAACTTCGAGAGGAGCACATAATATGATTGAGCACGGCTGGTTCTCATCAGTAATTAGTAATAATCTAATCAGACTGATCCAAGCTTACAACAAATAGACTGATTTTACCCTACTGCCTTATCTTGGAAGATTCCCCCTTCCACCCCATCTCCTCCTTTTTTCTCCCTTTTCTAAGGGGAGTTCTCTAGACTTATCTGATCTCGGACCCCCTTTATATGCTTATTGATCAGGCAGGAGCCTTGGGCTCTCCCGGGACAGCATGCCAAACCTGCTATTAATGCCAGGCAATATCTAAGTGTGAACTCTTGAAAGTAAGTTTGTATTCAGGATTATTTTAATAATTTGATTATAGGACTGTCCTTTTTTATGTTTTTTTTACCTCAATGTATGCGTAACACGGTTCAGGACAATGGAGGTGAGGATGCAATTGCAGTGTCTTTATTGACAGAAGACAGGCAGGCAATGGTCAATCACAGGAGCAAACAGAATAATAAAGGGCAATGCAAAAGAGTAGTCAAAAACAGGCAAGAGATCGGTTCTGGTGGCTAACTGCAAAAAAAAATCATAAACAAAGCAAGGGTCTAGAAACACGGTACAGGAGAACAAGACAAGGAAACCGCTTTGTAAGAGACCCTTTTCTCATCTCTGGGTTTCTCAGCAGCGAAATAGTCATAGTTGGGAAAACTTGGAGTGCAGTGAATAGGAGATTACAACAAATACATTTTTTTTTTTTTTTTTTTACAAATTTTGCTCAAATAATGAAAGAAAAACTCCACGATGATGTTATAAGGACTTTCAGAAAAAGGAATAAAATAGTGTGAGACTGATAACAGCAGACAGAGGAGAGAATAACGTCATTTTTACTGTCCTTTCCCATAGACGCTGCATTAGAAGTGCCTCGCACAAGTGGTAATTCATTTATTGTAATTTGAAGCAAAGATGATATAATACATAGAGAAATACATATAAATGTTCATACATTTTAAAAAAAATCTAAATTTTCAAAACTTACGAGGATGATAACCATTAAACGCGTCATAACAGGCTTGTGAAAAGGGTCGATAGTTACAGACAGGTAACAGCAAAACTCAGCTCTCTCTGTGTGTGTGCAAGTGTGTTGTATAAATAATCCAGGATATTAGTCATTAGTTACCAGCTGTATGTGTAATCAGTGTCAAACAGGAACAGGTGTGCTGAGAGTTGTAGTTCGTATATGTGGCGTGTGTGTACGCAGTAGCTAGATCGCTGGTGACTGTAACAGTTATATGTCATTTTGTCCTGCATTATAAGAATACAAAATGCAGTGTAAGTTTGTCGTTTGAAGCTTTCAGATTTTTCATATATCATAATGTTTTTGAGTCATTATTTTGGTGGCAGTCAATGTGTGAATGTCAATTAGACATCAAAGTTTAGGTATCAAATCATTTACCAGTTTTGGCTTGTTTTTTTGTGTCGGTTTACATAAAACACATTTAGTTAATTCTTCCTTTTTCATTTCAAAGTCTAAATCAATTTCCAATGGGGTGTGCCTAATTAATTTCAAATTCATTCTCAATTTTCTGAATCATATTTTAATTTTTTTATTTTATTTTATTTTATTTTATTTTATTTTATTTTATTTTATTTTATTTTATTTTATTTTATTTTATTTTATTTTATTTTATTTTATTTTATTATTTTATTTTATTTTAATTAATTAACTTTTTTTATTTATTATCTTTTTATCTTATCTTATTTATTTTATTTTATTTTTGGTCTGCCACTACATGTGCTTGATCTAAAAACATTGGCCAAAACGTTGCACCTTTCAAAATGAATTCTGAATCTTGAATTTTCAGGGTGCACATAGTGTCTATGATTGCGTCTTTCTGAGAACCGAACAGACTGTTATATAATATGAATGGTGTGGATGAGACGGAACCTTCGTAACAAACGCACATTGTGCCAGATGCTGTGAGCCTGCCAGCATAGAACCCAGGACACGGGCAATAATACGGCCATTGTTCAATTCCCACTCGCTCTGTTCAATGCAGGACACTCGCCAGTCCTAAACAGAGCTACTGTACTGCGAAATGATGAAAAAGTTAACAACAAGACCTTTGCCTTTAAGTTAAATGCATATAGATATTCTGTCTGATAAATAAACACAGTCAAAAGTTTGAACACAAATGATTAAATTTACTTTACTAAAGATTTCAAGGCTTTTGCTCGAGATCCTTTCCAAATCTTGCAAATTAATGGGAGCTTCCATATCCTTTATATATATATATATATATATATATATATATATATATATATATATATATATATATATATATATATATATTTATTTATTTATTAGGGATGTAACGGTATCAGAATTTTATGGTACGGTAATACCTCGGTATGAATGTCACGGTACGGTATTTATTGAATCATTTACAGGAAAAAACAAAACTTATGAAAATACTCCAAAAAAGTGCCGAAAGTGTCAATGACATACAAATTAGCCATCTATCTGTAAGCTTTGAAACAGGAACTTCAATTTTAATAACAAAAACATATTAAACCATGTAAAAAAATTAAGTTTCAATTTAGAAGTGTTGAAAACTCATCACATTAGACATTTAATCACTCACTCACTTAGACAGAGATGGGTTTAAAGGAAATTTATCATATAAATATAATCTGGTAAAAGCTGGTATCTCTGGGTATTTACAATGTCCCCTGCCACAGAAAAAAACCCTCTCATTTGGGACTGAGGTTTCTGGGACAAGAGAGATATGACTTGGCCCAGGTTGACTGCAGTGGGCAACGTTGTGCATTGTCTTTCCCCCACTTGAGAGGACAAACCATGAGTGAGATAGAGATCTCATGTCTGCATCAATCTGAACAGTGTGCTATGTTTCTGCAGTCCCCATGACTGATTATTAGTCGTATTCCCCAACTTGCAGGCACGTGCACACACAGGGCTCAACCTGTGCAGTGCACATGCCCTTTTTAGTCTTGGATAGAAAGTTCCCTTCCAAAATGATCAAAAGTGCCCCCGCGACGCGACATACCCTCCGTCCCCGCTTTACAGTACGCGCGCGACAACACAGCTGATAAGAACTCGCGCGACAACACAGCTGATAAGAACTCGCACAACAACACCGCTATTCAGTACGCGCGCGGCGACAACACCCGCTTTAGGGTTTTCCAACTCTTTTTCATCCCCGCTTCTAGCAGCACACTCCATTTCCGCATTACTGGATCTGTAGCGACAACAGACCACAAGGGATTATGGCCAAGCCTGGGCTGATGGGAATTGTAGTTTCCGGTACCTCCCGTTCGCTTCATTCGCCTGAGCAAATTTTCTCAGAAGACCTATAGTTTTACCGAGTCATGCTACTACGGTAATATCGAAAAAAATTAATATTGCGGTATGACGGTATTTACAATACCGTTACATCCCTAATATATATAATTTCTTAATATGTTGTTTTTAACTACTACTTTAACTTTTAACTACTAAAATGTCAATAAAATAGTTTTTTTCTCCTTATACTGTTAAAAATATCCATATATAAGGATTTTTACTTATTTTGTGATTTTTCTTTTATGCTTTTGAATCGCATTATGCATCTTTTTCTTTTCTCCATCAATTTTTTGATGTTTGATGAAACGTTTAAAAGGAGGATTTTATTGACATTTTTATTACTTTAAAGTGATATATTGTCTGTATTTGTGTTTTTATGGTTCAAATGATGCAATCATAAACATTATTTCTATATATAATATTTCTTACACAATATTTTGTAGTTTTTAACTAACAAAATGTCATTATAAGATGTAAAAAAAACTATACCAAATTAAAAGGGTCCACATCTTTTATTTAGTGCTTGATGAATTGAGAAGAGGGAATACATTTAAGCCTATTTTGACAATTCATTTAAAGTTTCACCAGTGTATATGTTAAGTATGACAACTTTCTTTCTGACTCACTGACCATTTCTGAAAAAACTTGTGCATGTTCTGTATAACTATATGCCAATTGGAGTAACACAAACAGAATTAAGTCATTTCGAGGGCTTGACAGCATGTTGTCAAAATGCCCGATTGCTCAGGTTACGTCACTCTGCATGAGTGACATTCGGATTATTGAAGCTGACGTTAAATAAACATTTGTGTTACAGCGAATTGAACAAACACAAACTGCCCATTCCTCTTATTTCCCTTCTAGTGCCAGCATGTCTAAGGATTGCCTGTGCACCATTCATGTTGGCACAGCTGATTGACCCAAAAGATCTCGGCCCACAGGACTTGTGTGGGACGCGTTTCCTGTGAACCTCATTCTCATGACTCACAGACTGTGCCGTGGTCAGTGTAGGTGTCTCTTTACCCTCCGTCTCCCTAACAACCGTGGGTTCCCTTCACACCAGACTGTCCCGTGTGAATCACCCAGTGTAGACGGTGCCACTTTGTCAAAATAATAAACATAGGTCTGTAAATACTGTCAAAGATCTGTAATGTGTGCAGAGGGATAGTTTGCTTTATAAGAATGCACTGATGGATGGACATATTTTATTTTATTTTATTTTCCCCTAATGACATTTGAACACATGAAATGGTATTGCATGACAAGTGTTTTAACCAGAAATCTGTCCAGTATGTTCTTGGAAATCAGAGAAAAAAAAGAGCAGTGAACTCTTGCATCTCTAGAAGCATTGAAATTGATATAACTGAATCAGAATAATTGTTAAAATATACAAATATTCACTAATTGTTTGGGATTTTTGAACGCAAACAGATATATTTTATAATATTATATTAAGGCAATGCAATTTTACAGCCCAGAGTTATTGGAAGTACGTAATTTTTGCAAAAACGTTAAGTACATTGCTCTAGGTATCATTACAGATGACCATTAAATTGTTTTGTGGTATTTATTTGGTCTTGTGGAAAGAACTGCAGTGAAAATAGTCCTTTGTTTGTCGAAAGTATGTCCCTGTAAGTATCATAGGTGTGAAAAGGAACAAAGGTTTTTGGCGTCATACTACTCCTTAGCGTTCATTTTACCTAGAAACTGCAGTCAAACATAGGTTTAAGTGCTTTTTTTTTGGCAGTTTCACAAAAATAAACCCTGAAGCATGTGTTTCCAGTGAGCCCAAATTTCCATTTTATATTTTAGAGATCATGTAAAGGTGAGATTTAATTAGCCTGATTTGGCATTTTCCTTTAGAAGTAGCGTGAAATGGGGATCAATAAACAACTTTTGGCATCAGAATGCAACACTTACTTTCATGGATCTTATCAGTTAGGGTTGGGCGATGTTGACCAACTTGGCATTGTACGATGTCTAATGTGAAACATTGCGATGGACGACAGCTTCTTCATCGTTGGTGAGGGTGGTGGTTGTTAAATATTAATTGATTCATAACAAATTAATCAATTGTAGCCTACTGTTTTCACTACCTGACCCACATGGTCTTTGCTGTACCCAAAACCAAACCATAAATAAATAGTTACGCACAAATGACCACCTGTCGATCACTATTTTCCGCGGGACTCTGGCATGAATAGTGTCTTGTAATGGCTTTATCCCACGGCTGCTGGAAGTGTTCGTTAGGAGTTCACTGTAATTTGTATTGTGATTGATGATAACCTCCTTATTTTATTAATTTTATTTTGTGAAAATAACAAGTAAAGATGCAAGGGCTCAACCGTTTTGGTCGCATATGCAAAATCCTCACCCGATTTAGGAGACATTTATGCAGAATGCATCTTCGCACCTAAAAACGGCAAACAGGAACAGATTAAAACAGTTGTTATGTGAATTTGCTGAAGTAAAAAAAACATGCAATACTTGCTCCGCCTTTGTGCTCTTCTGATTGGCCCACTGCTCTAAAACTGAACGCGAATGGATTGGTTAATATCAGCTGTCAATCACTCAGCCAATGCCTTCTGCCTTCAGATGACAGGAGCAGGTTGTTTTCCTTTACTTTCGTCAATTGGTGAAGTTTGTTCCTCGCCTCGCCAACTAAACTGAACTTCAACTCTGAAAACTGGACTGACACAGTTTCAACTCACTAGTACTTCTATGTGAAGCTGCTTTGACACAATCTACATTGTAAAAGCGCTAGAGAAATAAAGATGTGAATTCAATTATTCCCACACATGACTATTGCAATAGACAAAATATTGTGTAGTCTGAACCTGCCATAAGGACAATTCATTAATCTTTTAACCACTGTTGCACTCTATTACCAAGCTTAACTGGTAACACTTTATAATAAGGTTCATTAGGTAATGCATGTACTAACATGAACTAATCATGAACAACACATGTAGAGCATTTATTAATCATAATTGAACATTTACTAATGCATTATTAACATCCAAGTCCGTGCTTGTTAACATTAGTTAATGCACCATGAGTTAACTTGAACTAACAATGAACTACTGTATTTTCGTTAACTAACGTTACCTAACATGAACAAGTACAGTAGTAAACGTATTGTTCATTGTTTGTTCCCGTTAGTAAATGCATTAATTAACATTAACCAATGAACCTTATTGTAAAGTTTGACCACTTAACTGTGATCATGCTTGACTTTATTGCTCACAAGAGTGAAGCTGTGTACCATGGCTCGATGTGTTGGCAAAATATTCAAAACCTATTCAACTTCACATGCTTCTAAGTCACCATAAAAGCAATGACATAAGATTATCCACCCATGTCCGTCAGCACTCACGGGATCCACTTTCTCTGTATATATCTCTCCATCCCTCGCTTTCTCACCACCCTCTCATTTTCTCACGCACTGACCTAAAATAAAGCAGAGGTCCCGTCTTTTCCCATTGACGCATTTGCTGTCAGCAGTTTTTTCCGGGCGTTCGGGGAACTGAAGGGTGGTCACTCTGTAGGGTCTTCCTGTGCTGATACGGGTGCTGTGGCGATAGCCCTGTATGGAGTGGGATAGTTTAGGTAATGGGCAGTTCTAACTGACTCCCAATCTTATCTGGCCAGTGCTGGAATGTGTCTGCTGGGACACGGCAGAATGTGTGAAACTGAATTGTAAACCCCATGCACCAGGGGAAAAGCGCATATGGTTAAAGTCAGAATTATTAGACCCCCCTGTATGTGTTTTCCTTAATTTCTGTTTAAAGAAGAGAAGATTTTTTTTTAACACATTTCTAAACATAATAGTTTTAATAACTTATTTCAACGTGATTTATTTTATCTTTGCCATGATGACAGAACATAATATTTGACTGGATATTATTCAAGATACTAGTATTCAGCTTAAAGTGACATTCAAAGGCTTAACTAGGGTCATTAGGCAAGTTAATCAGTCACGTCATTGTATTCCAGTAGTTTGTTCTGTGGACAATTGAAAAAATATGTATATTTATTAATAATAATAATAATAATAATAATAATAATAATAATAATAATTAATTAATTAATTAATTAATTAATTAATTAATTAATTAATTAATTAATTAATTAATTAATATTTATAGTGATTAATATGTATTCTGCTCTGTCCCAAAATACACCACGACTAGAGAGCATTTTTCCCCCAATTTGAAACATTGACCAATTCATTTTTTAATTTAAACGACTCAGAAAAACTTTACCATGTTCTCGGAGAGGATGAATTGACATCTAGATTAGCTGTAAAATATGTATACACCCTACACACCATAAGAAATGATTAATATAAATTTGTGTATATTTTTTAAACATTTTAACTATATTATTATTATTATTATTATTATTATTATTATTATTATTATTATTATTATTATTATTAATATTATTGTTATATTTACCAAATGCAATCTGTTTTTTGTCATTATTTCTTATCTACTGTATTTTTTAAATTAATATTATTATTATATTTTTTGGGTATTTGATTATATATACATATTTATTATGATTATATATATTTGTTTTAATATATTACATATTTGAAGTGCTTTGGCAATACTGTACTGAATGTCATGCCAATAAAGCAACTTGAACTTGAACTATAGCTTAAGGGGGCTAATAGTGTTGACCTTAAAATGGTTTTAAAAAATGAAAGATAAATAAAAAAAATAAATAAATAAATAAAATTAAGACTTTTTCCTGAAGTAAAAAATATTATAGGAAATACTGTGATATACAGTGGTAAACAACATTTGGGAAATATTTAAAAAGGAAAAACAATTCACAGGAGGGCGAATATTTTTGACTTCAACCATATTAGATCCCTTTAATTTCTCCATTGTTTTGGTGGAACTGTAATGTAAATCAGTGTAGGCTAATTTTTGGGCCTCTTTTTCCTCTCTTGTGAGCACTTAATTGTGTTCAGATTTAGTTGACATCATTCCTTCTTATTTAGATACAGCCAATGTACACTTTTTGAGATAAAGTTTCACAAAGGGGGTATCCTAGTGATTCTGTGTACACTCTAAAAATGCTGGGTTAACTCAATGTCAAGTTAAATGTGAAAAAAACAAAACCACTGAGCTAAAAAAAAGTTTATGTAAATGCAATTTTAGATTAGCACTGTCGTCTCAGAGCAAGAAAGTTGCTGGTTCGAGGCTCGGCTGGCCAGTTGACATATCTGTGTGGAGTTGCATGTTCTCCCCATGTTGGCGTGGGTTTTGCTCCGGTTTCCCCTACAGTCCAAACACATGTGCTATAGGGGAATTGAATAAACTAAATTGGCTGTGGTGTATGAGTGGGATAGAGTGTGTATGGATGTTTCCTAGTACTGGGTTGCAGCTGGAAGGGCATCCGCTGTGTAAAACAATTGCTGGATAAGTTGGTGGGTCATTCTGTTGTTGTGACCACTGATAAATAAAAAGACTAAGCCAAATTAATGAAAATAATTTATTAACTTACTTCTAAGACTATGAGATTACTCACTCGTTTTAGTATAGTGAACCAATCGCTTTAAAAGCGATGAGTTTACCCCCTTTTTTAAGTAAAGTCAACTCACTGCTTTTTACACAGCACAGTGGAAAGTTACAGGATGTGGGTGGTCTTGAGTCCTTTGAACAAGGTGTGAATTTTCTGTGCCGTGTTCTACCAGAACAATCCGTTCCCTGCAAGGTAATTCAAGACGGAAGAACTCATTAAACTGCACTGCACTGTTTTAAACATTGATAGAAAGAGAATGCGAGCAAAAGCGTGGACGTCAAGTAGGTTTGTCGGAGAACAATTTAATTATTACTGCTTACGTCTACTTTTAGAATCAGCCGCGTTCTCCTCCCTCGCAATGTCTAGACACTCTCCCTGAAACCATCTCCTTTTAAACTTTCATACGTCGCTTCCCACACATGTTGTTCTTGGCCACGGAGTCTCTCCTTTGGTTTACCATAGAATAAAATAAAATGAACAAAATAAACACGGTCAGCCTGTTTGAGGAGAAATATTAGTGCCCTCACAATAGCACATTTTGTTTAAGAATTGTGACCAGCACAAGTCAAATAATCAGTGTTGTTTAAACAGCGTTTTAGTTATGCCGTTCTGCAGGTGCTGGATAAATAATAGCATTACAATCTCAATTTTTGTCATTTTGATTGAAGACCAGCTTACAGTTTTACATTCAGTACTTTTAATTAAGATAAGTTTAGGAGCTTAATGCGCGCTGGTGAAAGACGTTTGTAGTGCGTGGGAAACTTTGGCTCTGTGTCTCAGAAAAGGCAGAAATGTAAACAGTTTCAGCCACTTCCTCTGTCAGATCAGCCCTCCTGCTTATGTCTGATAAATAGGACTGCTCTTGTTCTTGTTAAGTGAGGTATAACACAGATGTTTTTAGCGTGATTTGCAATCTTGCTATAAACACAGCGTCATTTTGTATACGCATGACACCAGAGAGCTGAGGCAGCGTTAACAGTGTTTTTGATGGGGTGAAACTGAAATGTGTCATTGGTTTTCTTTGTGGAGAGCAAGCCTGTAGTCTGGTGATGACTGATGCTTCTGCTGCTTTGACAAAGTGTCATGAAGTTAGTATAGTTTTTGGACATTCTACCTTCAAAATATTTTGGTGTAACCTTTATTTACAGGTATAAATTTAGCAGTTGCTTTTATCTAAGTGAGGAATAAAGAAAGACTTCAAATAAAAAGAGACAAGTCTGTTAGTTAAGACCTTTACTTTATATTCAGTTGAAGTTAGAATTATTTGCCCCCCTGAAGATTTTTTCAACACATATCTAATCATAACAGTTTTAATAACTCATTTCTAATAACTGATTTATTTTGTCTTTGTCGTGATGTATGATGACAGTAAATTATATTTGACTAGATATTTTTCAGGATACTAGTATTCAGATTAAATATCGATACGATAAGTTACTAAGTATTTAATTAAAACATGTTTTAATTAAATACTTAGTAACTTAAAGAGGAAAAATTGACAAAAATAAAAAATTTTAATACCAGAAGCGTCCAGCTCAAGTCCTGTTCATCCAGAGACCTTAATCAGGAGGTGGCCGCTCTGACCTCACACTTTACAGATTTTTGGCAGGATGGATGAGGATCATGCTGCAGTGATTTCATGGGATGATGGCATTACTGCACACACACACAAACACACACACTCTTCACAAGCAGCTCACACACACTGACCTCTAACTCACATTCATCATCAGTGCAAATTGTAGACTTCTGCTGTTTTTATATTAAGCTAATTAGAATTACTAGACCCAATACAGAATATACAGTCATGCACTTTATTAATAAAACCATATTAAAATCTCCACTTTGGCAAACCTTTGTCAAGTACCACCATACATAGTTACATACACAAATGCCAGTTAAGGCTGATTTATACTTCTGCGTCAAACGCACGTGTATGCTACGCCGTGGCCGTCGGCGTCGCTGACGTGCAACTCTCAAAAAATGTAACTACACGTCGCAACGACGCGTAGCACAAGCTCTGTGATTGGTCGGCTTGGTATTGCTGACGAGTCTGGGCAGGACTGAGAGCTGCCCGAATGGCGCCACCCCGATGGAGCGATTGTTTACAAGTGTGGAGTCCTGTGAAGATGCTCCAGATGGAAACTTTTGTTTTGTGTTTACCTCATAGTTAAAGTTGTTGCACGTCCGCCGGTTCCTGCCTCACTGCCAACTAGCGTTTTGGAAGTGTTAATGCAGACCAACAGAGACAGCGCGCAGAAGTATAAATGCACAGCTACATGAGTTGCATGCGTCGTGGGTTACGCCGGTCACTTGACGCAGAAGAATAAACCAGGCTTTAAAACTGCACTGTGCCAAAAGGAAGCCCTATGTTAACAGTGTCCAGAAGTGCTGTCAGCACCTTTGAGCTCGGAGGCATCTGGGATAGACCATCTCACAGTGGAAACATGTACTGCGGTCAGATGAACCCGTATTTTTGGTAGAAATGGACGCTGTGTGCTGTGGACATTAGTCTTGTTTTTGAATCTGCCTGACAGAAGAAAGTCATATACACTGAGGATGGCTTGAGGGTGAGTAAATTATGGGGTTATTTTCCTTTTTGGCTGAACTATTCCTTTAAGCACATCTCAGATTTTGCTTGCCTTCAAAAATTATTCTCCCAAACTAAAGTTATAAGAACACTGAGGGTTTCTGCACAGGAGTCCTGAAGCTGTATAATGGCTTACCCATCCAAGGCATAATTCACTTCAAGTTAAATGTCACTACATGCTTTTTTATTCCTACGCTTGAACTCTTGCATCTCTCTTTGATATTGCTTATTTCTCTTCTCGGCTGGTGTATTTTAAAGATCAAACGCAGCAGCCTCTGGAAAAACACTGTCCTAAAAGCCTCTGTTTGCTTGAAATGAAGTCTGCACTCCAAGACAAACATCGCATGCTAATTACCTCTCCTACCTTCTAATTATGGAAAGGGCAACGTCTGATGCACTAATGCGGCATACTGTGATCCGCTTAACATCTGGATAAATCTGAGTACATTCGCCGGTCATGCAGGGACATATGTGTTCTTGCTGTTTAAATTGTGCATGTGAGTAAATGTGCACGTCTGAATGCATAAATCCCTTTGACACTCGGTGTGGGTGGATTGTGGGCTGTAGGAGTGCATGTGGCAGAGTCCCAGTGCACGAGTTAAAAGTGCCATGTGTGCCTTCTTGACACTGACGTCCCAGCATAAACACTGACACCTCATCAATCCAAATAACAGAGGAGCAGAGGTGAGCACCAGCACTCCCACACATGTGTATGTGGGTCAGAGTAGTATTAACCCCTGCTGGACTCACATGTGGACATCTGTTTGACTATGAGGAAAGGTGTTTGAAGAGGGAAAAACAAACCTTGGACTAATTTCATGTGTTCCTGATAAATTATTTTACGGAGAAATGTAAAGGCAAAATGATTGGGCCTACAGTGAAATGTCCTCCTCCTAGCGATATGTAACCAATCAAGGAAATGTTTTCAGAATTTCCTATTATATTTGCTCTTCTAGAGAAAATCCAACCCAGGCTCATTCTGAAAACGTAGTCCCGTGGACATTTCTGGAGACTGCGGGGCGGTTTGACACCGTTCCTTGGATTGCTGCTCGCCTGCCGGCCGGCCGCAACCACTTTATCCAGTTTAGCTTGTCGTTTCCGTTATCGGACTGAAGGCGCAGAGAGAGAGGAGCTAAGCACCGACGACGACCGGGTTCGAGTCCTGGGAAGAGCGGTTCCAGGAATCAGGCAAGAAAACAAAAGCAAATTCCCAAAAAATAAAGCGAACGAGTTCATAACCGGGTGAGAATGTGGTTAAAATCCGAAAACGTGGTCAAAATCAGGCGAGGGCTTTTTCTTTTTCTGGATGGCTTTTTGTGAGACATCGTTGGTCGGGTTCAGGGAAGGAGGAGGGAGGGTGGGTCGGCCGATTGGCCGGTTGCACGGTTAATCATTCTGTCATTCAGACACACAGACAGACAGACAAACAGACAGACGGGAGGTCGTTCGACAACGGCCTCTGGCAGGTTCAGCGAACATCGCTCGTGAAAGATGTTTGAGTCGCGAAAAAGCGTGCACAGCGGGCTCTCGCGGATTCGCGAAAACAAAATTGGATGAATACGTACCTCCCGGGACGTATTTCACGGCCTCCAGAAACGTCCACGAGACTACATTTTGAGAATGACCCTGGATTGAGAAAATCGTATTTCTTTTACAACCTCAAATCAGAAAAAAGTTAGGACTTTATGGAAAACACAAATAAAAGAAAGAAAGAAAGAAAGAAAGAAAGAAAGAAAGAAAGAAAGAAAGAAAGAAAGAAAGAAAGAAAGAAGGGCTTTCCAAATTGACTTTGACTTTATTGTAGACAATATAAGCACTAAATATTTGATGTTTGGATATTTTGTCTGATCAACTTCAGTTCATTTGTAAATATATATCCTTTCATGCCATTCAAACCTGCAACACATTCTTTAAAATGTTGGGGCAGGAGCAGTTTATGGCTAGTTATTACGTGAATTGGTAAAATAATATTGTAGTTTGAAACAGGTATTGAATAATGATTTGGTACACTCTAAAAAGTTTATTTTTTATTTATTTTGATTGAGTTCAAAATATTTGGTGCTTTGTTGAGTTATTTTTAACCTTTATTGGGTTATTTTATTAGTTTATTTATTAATAACTTAACTAGTTTGGTTAAAAATTTTGAATTTCAACAGTCAACTGATTTAACTGGCACAGAACAGCTGTATTAATATGAGTATGTAATATGTTGTTTTTGCATTATAAAGTTTATTTAAGCTCTAACGCAATAATATTGTGGTTGCTGATTCCTAGCTGGACCAGTTGTCATTTCAATGTGGAGTTGGCATGTTCTCCCTGTGTTGGCGTGGGTTTCTTCCAGGTGCTCCGGTTTCCCCCACAGTACAAACCAACGCAATCTCACGGCAATTCATCACTTTTTGATTTAGTGCACTCGTATGAATTCGTATAATCTAATTCATACAATTTAGTAAGATTTGCTCATCACCCAATGATGGTTGGGGTTAGGGGTGGAGTTGGCCACGCCTCCTTTTTAAAATTGTACAATTTCACTCAACTCGTACGAATTAGCCACTTACGTTTCCTCGTGAGATCAGGCTGGTCTTAACACATGTGCTATAGGTGAATTAAATAAACTAAATTGGCATGTATGAATAAGTGTGTGTGTGTGTGTGTGTGTGTGTGTGTGTGTGTGTGTGTGTGTGAATTAGAGTGTGTGGGTGTTTCCCAGTACTGGGTTGCAGCTGGAAGGGCATCCGCTGCGTAAAACATGTGCTGGATAAGTTGGCGGTTCATTCCTCTGTGGAAACACCTGATGAATAGACTAAGCTGAAGGAAAATGAATGAATGAGGGTGATGCAGTGGTGCAGCTGGTAGTGCTGTCACCTCACAGCAAGAAGGTCGCTGGTTCGAGCCTCGGCTGGGTCAGTTGCCATTTCTGTGTGGAGTTTGCATGTTCTCCCTGCGTTCGTTCACATGGGTTTCCTCTGGGTGCTCCGGTTTCCCCCACAGTCCAAACACATGTGATACAGGTGGAATGAATAGGTAAAAATTGTCCGTAGTGTATGAGTGTGAATGACTGTGTGTGGATGTTTCCCCAAATTCCCAAAGTTGGCGGTTCATACCGCTGTGGCAACCCCGGATTAATAAAGGGACTAAGCCGAAAAGAAAATGAATGAATAATTCGTATATGTTAATGATGAGTATAAAACAAAAGCACATGTAGATTACAAAAAAAAAAAAAAAAGGAAAAAGTTTGTAAAAAGGCTGCAAAACGTTTGCTGTGTGTATGTGGGTTTGACAAACTCCCCTTCAAACACCCAAACTCAGTATGTGAGCAACATTTCCACCCTTTCCATCCTGCTGTGGACTAATAACCCCTCTGGAAGACTAAAGGCTCCCTGGTTTGCAAACGTCCGGAAAACAGGCGTAAAAGAAACTCTCAGGCCTCTCTGTAATTTATTAGTCCTGCAAGAGCCTCATGATCAGTAAAACATCCTTCCTCAGTGACAGCACACGTTTATGACACCATTATCTCTGCTTAGCAGCAAAACATACATTATCTCTGCCAGCGTTGCTTAGTTAGTGCATTAAACAATTAAAGTCAGATGACTGAGTAGTCAGACTTTCTTTGATAAGAGTAAGATCACAAACTTTTATCAATGCATGGATTTTATCAGGTGACACGGTGGCTTAGTGGTTTGCACTGCAACAAGAAGGTTTTAGTCCGGGCTGGGTTAGTTGGTGTTTGCAAGTTCTTACTGTGTTCGCGTGGGTTTCCTCTGTGTGCTTCGGTTTCCCCCACAGTCCAAACACATGCGCTATAGGTGAATTGAATACACTAAATTAGCCATAGTGTATGGGTGTAAATGAGTGTGTATGGGTGTTTACCAGTACTGGGTTGTGGCTGAAAGGGCATCCGCTGCCTAAAACAAATGCTGGAATAATTGGCTGTTCATTCCGCAGTGGCGACCTCTGAAAAAGAGACTAAGCCAAAGGAAAATGAGTGAATGTATTGATTTTATTATTTCTGTGTGCACCACTCTTTCACTTATAATAGACTTATGTGCATAGTATTGCATTGCATTGTTAATAATATAATAATTATAATAGTTGATGGTTCATTCCACTGTGCCCCCTTCTGAAATAAAGACAAAGCCGAAGGAAAATGAATGAATAAATGGATTTTATCATTTCTTTGTGCACTGCTCTTTCACTTATAATACACTCTGTGCATTGCATTGTTTTATAACACATCTCATTAAGGTCTGTGTTGTGTAACACTGGGATATGACCGATTTAGAAGTATAGCCCTCTAACCCAGAATGCATTTTTGATGAGCTGCTAAGATTGCTTCAGTTTCTCTTTTGAATTACAAAAGAATCACATTGTGTTTGTTCAAGACCATTGTCTCGTGTCATTTACCTCTGAATGCCAACAGACGTTATTTCTCAGAAGTCTTTAGAAGTTTTTTAAGCACACATTGCTAGTCATTTTTCAAAAACTCTCTTTAAAATGTAAACATGGCCATTTTTGACAAATCTTTTGGAAGGTTAAAGGGGGTAGTTCACCCAAAACTGAAAATGCACTCACTGTTTACTCACCCTCAAGTGGTTCCAGACCTGTTTGAGTTTCTTTTTATCTGTTGAACACAAAAGAAGATATTTTGAAAAATGTTGGAAACCTGTAACCATTGACTTCCATTGTATTTTTTCCTACTTTTGAAGTCAATGGTTTGTAACAATCTCCAAAATATCTTATTTTGCATTCAACAGTATAAAGAAACTCATAAAGGCCTGTGTAACGCCGGGGAGTGACACTGACAACAGAAGGTAGGATCCAAATGCAGGTTTATTCAGAATAGTCAGGCAAGCAATGGTCAACACAGGTGCAAACAGATCTATACAGGCAGTCCAGAATCGTAGTCAAACACAGGCGAGGGGTCAGAAGGCAGGCGGCTAAACAGGAGAACAGGATAAACAAGGCTAAGATCAAAACACGGGAAAACAAGACCAGGATAACGCGTTGTAAATGTCAACCTTACAGATAAACAAGACTCGGCCAAGTGTATGAGTGTGTGTGTGTATGTGAGAGTGTATAGGTGTTTACCAGTACTGGGCTACACCTAGAAGGGCACCTGCTGTGTAAAACATATGCCGGAATAGTTGGTGGTTCATTCCACTGTGGCGACCCCTAATAAATAAGGCACTAAGCCAAAGGAAAATGAATGAATGGATAATAAACACTGCAGTTTCTCTTTTTTCTGTATAGGGTGAGTAAATAGTCATTACATTTAACATTTTTTGTAAAAAACATCTATAACTCTTAGTACAAGATATTAATAGAAACAACAAAATCAATCTTTGTAACAACTCACACTTATACTTTCAGTGAATTATAAGGCAACTAGGTAATTATTTTTTGACAGTGAGAACCATACAGTTTTTGGCATAATGCTTTCAGTTTAAATCTAAAGTAACACAAACACTATTGTGGTTGCTTATTGAGTAAGTAGTGCATTTCAGTTCAGCTTGTCCCCATGATAAGCCTCTATTCGAGACTGTGCATAAACACGCACCTATATGCATGTCGTTTAGCCCAGTTCAGATGCGTTCACATGGACATTTTGTGTTAGAAGATGGAAAAAGTGATGTTGGTGAGCCCTAGGCGCTGGTTCAGAGCCTCATTAAAGTTGTTTTCTGCTCATGTGTGGGTGGCTGCGTTGTCAGGAATTAATGTATGTTGCTGGCTATGGCTTTGTAAGAGAAAGGTATAGTCTTTTTAGTTTTTAAGCCTATAAAGTGCAACAGTTCTTGAAGTAAAAACATCATTAACTTTCTCCGTAGTGACTTTAATTACTGAAAAACCTTTGAAGCATGTTAATAGCATTGAGGTTGTTGAATGGTTGTATGTGCTTTAAATTAGCTCATTTTAAAACAATTGTTTAATAATGGACCCTTTTCACAAGACTCCTATGATGTGCTTAACCATCATCAGCATCTTAAATCCTTGAAAGTTTTTAATATTTATGTATTTTTTTAAATGTATGAACATTTATATGACATTTACATCGACGGTTCTTTCACATGGAAAACACACATTGAGTGGGTTTGTTCTTGTTTACACTAGAGATTGTATTTTTTATGGAGGTTGCGTCTTTTTGGAGTTAACAGGAAGCTCATGATGTTGTTTTATAAAGCAGTTCTATGTGATATGGTATCACAGTTGTGGTTTGGCAACCTATCTGTTCAGTGTAAATCTAAGTTGATGCATCTCTTAACCAGTTAAACTCTGCTGTTATTTTGGGATTTCCGCCTGGATTTTGCCTACTTAAATATAAAAGCTTTCCAAATCCACATGCAGAGGAGTAAATGCAAAATGTTGGTATCATTTTAAAGAAAACCCTTTGTATTTTTATAAAACACTATTGAAAGTGTTTAAAATATCTGCATATGTTGTCTGTGTTATAATAAACACCTAAAAAAAGAGGCGCTTTTTGTGTGTTTTGTTTTATAAACTCAAATTTGAAAGTGTACCTTTTAGTTTCTGTGTGGTCTAGCGTGCTGTAATTAATTTTGGTGGTTCCTGCACATGTCTGTAATCATACGAAAAAACAAAAATGTCTCTGCCATAATCTATGCATAAGTTATTGTATTCCAACTGATGAGAGGTGCTGTACAAGCCACAGGGAGCGATCATTGTTTTCATATTTCACTATTCTTTTGTTTGATCAAACATAATTCACTGTGTTTGGACCACATCAGACATATAAAAGGATTACTTATGCACATCACCTCAAAAACAGAGGGGAAATGGCCGTGAAGCACACAGCATAGGGTAAGAGATGACAGCTGTCTGTGCTATCTGGGGCTGCTTAGTAATCATAAATGTATTGTTTACACTTCTGTGCCATGGAAACACCGCGATTCATTCGACGACTGTTTGATAAGTGAATATAATTCAGTAAAAAGAATGCCAGAACCATATGAGCACCGGCAAGAGCTTTCATTTGAGCTATAACTTGTACATGTGTCATATGAAAATGAACCAATGTTCAATACCCAGCTCGGGTATCCAAAATACTGTGTATTTAAGTGTAAATAACTTTTGTACAGTAGAATAAAAAGCAAAGTGATGCATATGTGCATACAATATAGATTCTACACTTTCAAACGAAACTACTTAAGGGGGTCTGGTGTAGAGGTCTGCATACATCACGGGACCCGACCAGATTTCTGCGGCGCGGAAATAAATTTCAGAATAAAGCGCGGGAGTGGTCGGTAACGGGTTTAATTTGGGACGGAAGCAGGCCGTCTAGCAATATCGCTCCCACTTCCCGAGCGAGCACGCGTATGTATGTGTGTAAATGAAATAGCGCAATTCTGTGTTTAGCTTGTTCGTTGCAGTGTGTGTGTGCGCACACACGAATGAGAGAGAGAGCTATGTCTGTGTGTGTGCTTATGTGTGTGTGTGACAGCTTGTTATAGGCTGTCTGGACTCTGTATAGCTAGGTGGTTTTCGGTTTTGTTTTGTTCTAGCGGGATCGGGCGTGGCGGGTAGAAAACGGGGCTGGTTGGGCAGCGAGGATTATACGAGGATTGTGTCCTCAATCAGGTGGTAAGGATTGTGAACAATCCAACTCTTTTTTATTTTTTTCCACATTATGAACTGCTTCCCTCTGGTAGAAGATATAAAGTCCCCAAGTGTAAGGAAAAAAATAGTAAATAAAACACTAAAAAAAAGGAAAGATCAAGAAGACCATAAAACTGAAAATTTAGTTTGTAATTTATTTTTGAAACACCTCATTTGAATGTAAATGTATTATTGTTCTATTCCTAAAGATGTTTGGTGACCACACTCTCATTTTAAAGAATGTAACCCTTTAATATGCACCAAAATACACTGTCTATTTAGAAATGGATAGAAATGTTTAAAGGGGGTGTACTCACTTATGCTGTGCACTCTATGTTCCTTAAAGACGCACATTAATGTGTTTCACTTTTGTAAAAGTCGATTGCATCACCAGGTCACGCCTGTATTGTTTGTATTGGGCGAACTCCATATAAGGTGACTTTTCAGGTGACATTTCCAAGAGCTGTCAACAATACAATGCGCTTATGTTGTACACCCAGTGAATCACGGACATACTTTTGATGCCCTTATCGTGAAAGCTAATGGTTAGTAGACAACCAACACTGCTTGTTTCCCTCTGGGCAGCACATCTGAAATCTTTATTAGCAGTATGGATGGGTCTTCGTGTTTCTCCATGTGTCCCTGAAGCCCTCCGGAACAGGAGAGCAGAAAGCAGGAGCGACTCCCTCATCCATCAACTCTCACATTACTCAGACTGATTGCTGCATTAATGAAGCCGTGACCTTCCCTTTTGAAGACTAGTGCAGGAAACACTGCAAAAACCTGCATTCTTCATCATAGTCAAAGTCAGCTTTATTGGCAATTCTGCCACATGTACAGATGTACACATTGTAAAAAAACTTAAAAAAGTTAACTCAACCTAAAATTGTTAATTGTATGCACCCAGAGCCTGAGAGAGCTGTAATTGTAATTCTCTGCACTGTAATAGTTGACTCAACTTAAAATTGTAAGGGAAAATGCTGCACTGCTTTTGTTATTTTTTATTTTTTTGAGTTGACTCAATTTTTAACCCAAGCTCTGCACTTGACTTGAATTTAAGCTGAGTCAACTCAATAATGTTCTCCAGTAAGTTGCCTTACTTCATTTTTTGATTCATTCATTCATGCATTCGTTGTTTGATTCAGTCATTCATTCATTCATTCATTGTTTTATTTATTGATTTATTGATTGATTCATTTATTCATTAATAGTTTGATTTATTCATTCATTTGTTTCTTTCGTTCGTTCGTTTCTTTCCTTTATTGTTTCATCCATAAATTTGTTTCTTTTGTTCATTTGTTTCACTCATTTATTCATCGATTCATTTATTCATTATTTGATTTATTCATTTGATTCGTTGTTTCTTTTATTCAATTACTCATTCATTTATTTGTTCAGTGTTCCATTTATTGTTTCATTCATTCATTAATCTTTTGATTGATTGATTGATTGATTGTTTTCATTAAATAATTAATTCATTAATTTATTTAATTCTTTCATTAATTCATTGTTTGATTTATTCATACATCGTTTGATGCATTCATTCATTTGTTTTATTCATTGATTCATTGTTTGATTAATTTCATTCATTCATTGTTTGATTCGTTCATTAATTAGTTGTTTGATTCATTGATTGATTCATTTATTCATTTTATTCATTCATTCATTCATTCATCGTTTCATTCATTCTTTTCATGCATTCATTTTTTTCCTTAATCATTTTTTCGTTTTCTTTTATCATTTGATTGATTAATTCATTGATTCATTCATTTATTCAATAATTGTTTGATTTATTTATTCATTCATTTGTTTCTTTCGTTCATTTGTTTGATTCATTGGGTCATGGATTAATTCATTTGTTTCATTCATTGTTTCTTTCATTCATTCATACATTCATTAATTTGTTCCACTCATTGATTGATTGATTGATTCATTCATTCATTCATTATTTGATTAATTCATTCGTTTGATTTGTTGTTTTTTTTATTCATTTACTCATTCATTTAGTTGTTTCATATATTGTTTTATTCATTGTTTCACTCATTCATTTATCATTTGATTGATTGATTGATTGATTGATTGATCATTCATTCATTCATTCATTCATTCATTGTTTGATTCATTTATTCATTAATTGTTTGATTTATTCATTCATTTCATTCATTCATTCATTCATTCATTCATTCATTCATTTATTTATTCATTGTTTGATTCATTTATTCATTAATTGTTTGATTTATTCATTCATTTCATTCATTCATTCATTCACTTATTTATTCATTTGTTTTATTTATTCATTCATTTATTCATTTTTTGATTCATTCATTTCATTCATTCATTGTTTGATTTAATCATTCATTCATTTCATTAATTCATCGTTTGGTTCATTCATTTATTCGTTTGATTCATTCATTTATTTATTTGTTTTAATCATTCATTCATTAATTCGTTGTTTTATTCATTTCATTCAGTCATTCATTGATTTATTTGTTTAGTTTATTCATAGTTTTATTCATTCATTGTTTGATTTACTGTTCTATTCGTTTATTCATTCAGTCATTTGTTGTAAAAATATATTATTAATCTCCTATATATATATATATATATATATATATATATATATATATATATATATATATAATTGATGCTGTTAATTCATTCAAATTTACAAAATGTAAAACATAAAATTATTTAATTAAATTTCTAAAGTATACATATAACCACAGTCTACAGCCGTGCTGCTGAAATACAGTATGTAAGAATGTAACTTAAGAACTGAATGCACACACAAAAAGTCTGGGATTGTCAGATTTAACATCGCTTTACCAAGCAGCAATTGTTAAACGTTAACAGTGTTCCTTTTTTGTTTTTATTTGTCTGTAAAACAGGAAAAAAGGAGGTTGATTTGTGTCGGGACGTTCCTGACGAGACCGCAGGGGCTGGATTTTATAGCCTTCCTCTCTATATGACTCTGTGTGATGTGGAGAGACTGTCAGCCAACAGGCATTTCCATCCGTCTCGCAGACAGACAGAAGAGAAGAGATGAGAGGAAAACGTAGGAGGTGAGATACATGTAAGACAGATGATCCTGCCATTGTGAAAAAGATGTTTAGGTGTTTGATTTTGTCCCACAACGATTCAGATTTCGTCAGCAAATGTCTCCCTATTGATAATGTGAACTGGAAATGATATGCTAGATATGACACACATTAAAAGTGTATCAATTCATAGTATTATACTTTTAATATTTCTTATGGTCAAAGATTCTTAAAAAAGAAAGTGTTTTTGACGTTTCAAGATAGTAAAGAGATAGTTCACCCTAAAATACATGTAAAACGTGGTTGTAAACTTGTAAAAATTTTATTCTTCTGTTTAACACAAAATAAGATATTCTGAAGAATGTTTGGAAAAAGCAACCATTAGCAGTGTATTCATAGTAGGAACGAAAATACTATGGAAGTCAATGGCTGCTTTTTTTCCAGCATTCTTCACTATATCTTCCTTTGTGTTCAAAAGAAAAAAGAAACATTCATTTTTGAGTGAACTACACTCAAAAATACGTTTGTCGTTTGTTCAAACTACTTATTTAAAATAAGCTGAAACAATTAGTGTTTTTTTCTTTTTTTTGCAACAGCTTGATTTTTTTTTCAATGCACTTTAATTTGTAAAAACAAATATCAAGTTAACTTAATGCCTTCATGTTGTTCCATCAAAAATTGATTGTGTGGAGCTCAAGAATTTTTTAAAGTGTATTCCTTTAAAAGAGTGAACAGTTATTTTAAGTTCTAGCATTATTTTACAGTATAAGGACATTTGTTTTAGGTCATAGAGAAATATTAGGGTCATCGAAAAAGCCAAAAGCAGTAAATAAAGGTAACTCTGCTTTGGTTTAAAGATTAAACACACATAATTTTTTACCTGTAGTATATTCTTCAAGGAATGCAAAAAACAATTTATTTGCAAAACCAAAAATTACAAGAAACATTAATCCTTATAGATTTAAGAGGGTTATAGGAAGAAATAGTTTTATTGTATACAAGCGCTGTTGCTTGGATAGTATTACCTCCTAGGAGTATTAAAGCGACTCAAGATGATAGTGTTTTTAGAAGAAAAGGTTTTATTAATAAAGGTTAGAATATGTTTGCAGTGAGTTGAGCTGATGTTGTTTGCAATCCATTTATGATTATCGAGGTCCACATTGGAAATATGCCAATAGCTTTTTTGTGTGTGTATTTTATCCTTGACAGTCTTATGTATAAATCAGTCTTATTGGACTTGTTTGCATCATGGTTTTCGCAGGGTCTTAAAAAGTCTTAAAATGTCTTAAACTCATTCATTAATTTATTTTCTTTAAGCTTAGTCCCTTTATTTATCAGGGGTCACCACATCAGAATTAACCACCAACTTATCCAGCATATGTTTTATGCAGTGGATGCCCTTCCAGCTGCAACCCACCACTGGGAAACACCCATCCACTTTCACTCACTCTCATGCACTATGAATAACTTAACTTCACCTATAGTGCATGTTTTTGGACTAGTGGGGAAAATCAGAGCACCCGGAGGAAACCCACGCCAACACGGGAGAACATGCAAACTCTACACAGAAATGCCAACTGACCCAGCCGAGGTTCAAACCAGCAACATTCTTGCTGTGAGGCGAGAGCACTAACCACTGCACCACCGTGCAGCCTCTTATTATCTATATGTTATTTTAAATTCTAGCCTTATTTTACAGTACACAGACTTTTTAGGTCATAGAGAAATATTAAAGTCATAGAGAAAGTCAAAAAGTAATAGTATGTAATTCTGCTTTGGTTCAAACATTAAATATACATTTTTATAGTATGTTCTTCAAGAAATGCAAAAACTATTTGCATATTTAGTTTGCATAATTATATACCCCAGTTGCTTGAATGTATCGGCTTGGAGTGTTTAGGATGATAGTATTAGTGAGATTTAGGATGATAGTATTTTTTAGAAGGAAAGTTAAAAATAGTCTTATTATTGACAGTGGGAATATTTTCGCAGTGAGTTTAGCTGATGTTGTTTGCAATCCGTTTATGATTTGCCCATCCATTTTTTTAAATATCAAGCACCAGAATGGAAATAAGCAAATGGCTTTTTTGTGTATTTTATCCTTGATTTTAGGTTTTGAAATATGTATTAGTCTTATTGCACTTTGTTTTGAATTGTTTAAAATTTAGTCAAACTAAACAAACAATTTTGCTAAAGAAATAAATGTCATAAAACAGAAATAAATCTAATACTGTTTTAATTCAAACATCAAAAATAAATCAGATTTCCGCTTGTCAAATATTTTTCAAGAATTTCCAAAAACTACACTCTACAAAAGAATTTCCACTTTTCTAGTCATCTCAACTTATATCAATCAAACCAACTAAAAATATTAGGTTAATGCCTAGTTCAGACTGCGTGATTTTAACCCCGATTTTGGCTCGCCGACAGGTTTTGAGAAATCGCCGACAAATGCCTGAAATCACAGGCAAATCGCTGCTCGTGCACGTGAGTGACAATCACACAGTATGAACAATCAAAGACGCGATCTGAGAGAATCGCCGATGAGTCGCCGATGCCTGCGAGTTATTTGGCGTGCTGAATATCTGGAGCTGTCGGCGATTCAAATCATGCCGTGTGAAATGTGTTCTGACTGAAAATAACATCGGCGATCACCTACAGCCAATGAGAGAGCAGCTTTCACTTGTGTGTGCGTGTGTGTATAACTGCTGCAGGCCAGCGGGAGGCTGGGGGAGAAGTTAAAAGCGCTCTTTTTCGGTTTATTTGGACCCACGAAATGGAGGAAAAACTAGTGCAGGTTTAACAGGACTCAGGAGCAGCCGTGTCTGTTTGACGTTTCATACAGAAAGAAATTAGTTTATTATCAACGTTGAGGAGAAATGGCTAATTCCCTTCAAACCCAGGTGAGCAAACATGTACATGTTCTACCCCATTAAAGGCTTCTTTCTCATTATGTAGTTAATAACAAAAGTTATACTACATGTTTTTGGCTGTGAGACGTAGTTTGGACGAAGTTGTCGGCGATTCTCCCTATAGTAAAGTCATGCAATGTGAATGTCCATGTCGCCGAACCATCTTGCAGTGTAAACAAAGCAGCGACGAAACGCTAGCCCAGATAGTCATGCAGTGTGAAAACATCTGTGACATGACTAGTTTGAAAATCATGCAGTCTGAACTCGGCATAAGCTTATAACTTAAACAATTATATACTCATTATATAGTATGTTGTGCTGTCGACACAATAGCCTACTGGTTAGCGTACAGGCATATGGTGCAGTAGCTCGTCAGGGTGTCCTGAGTTCGAATCCTGGCAAAGGGACATTTTCCTACCCACCTCTCTCTCTCTCTCTCTCTCTCTCTCTCTCTCTCCAACTTTTATTCCTGTCTCAATACTGTCCAATCTAAACGCTACAAATATATATTATATTATATTATATTATATTATATTATATTATATTATATTATATTATATTATATTATATTATATTATATTATATTATATTATATTATATTATATTATATTATATTATATTTAGATAACTTATGCTATGAAATATGAAGGTGAGGCGGTGGCGCAGTGGGGTAGCACGATTGCCTCACTGCAAAAAAGTCACTTGTTCAAGCCCCAGCTGGGTCAGTTGGCATTTCTGTGTGGAGTTTGCATGGTCTCCCCGTGTTGGTGTGGGTTTCCTCCGGGTGCTCCAGTTTCCCCCACAGTCCAAACACATACACTATAGTGGAATTGGGTAAGCCAAATTGTCCATAGTAAATTAATTAATAAGATATGTTAAAATGGGTGGCACATGGGTGACTCAGTGGTTAGCACTGTGGCTTCAAAGCAAGAAGGTCGCTGGTTCGAGTCCCAGCTGGGTCAGTTGGCATTTCTGTTTGCATGTTTGCACGTACAACTTTGGGTGCTCTGGTTTCCCCCATGGTACAAAGACATGTGGTTAATTGAATGAAGTAAGTTGGCCGTTGTGTATGAGTGTGTGTGAATAAGTGTGTATGGGTGTTTCCCAGTACTGCATTGCAGCTGGAAGGGCATATGTTATTTAAAGCATATCCTGGAATAGCTGGCGGTTCATTCCACTGTGGCGACCTCTGATAAATAAGGGACTAAGCCGAAGGAAAATTAAAGAATGAAATAAGTTAAAGCAACATTAAAACATTTATAGTCATGATGGTTTGATGGTTTGTTATTGAACTTTTTTGCAGTGCGTTTGCAATTTGTTATGGACATAAACCATCTGCTAAATGGCAGTAAATGGGATGCATGTCAAAGTATGTCCAAGTAAGCAAACTAAGAAATAGAGTAAGATAAATAGGACAGCTCACGCTTTTAAGTCCCTCCTTATGTCATAACACATGATGCTGCTGCCAGCAAGTCAGAAAGCAGTATTTTCTGAACCGACCAAACACACCCTCGCATGAACAATCACAGCTCCGCCCCTTTACTATTGATTCTTGACCTTCGCTTGAACGACTGCAACATTTGCCTTAAATCAAAAACAAACAGAAGCACTGAAACAAACCCCCCCTACGCAAGATCCTCAAGCTAGACATGGACGTGTCTTAAAAGAGCATTTCCAGGAAATGAACCTATTAGCTGCATGTGAGAAAATGATTAATATGTGCCGTGGGTGGAAGAAAAGGTTGAGTAAGGTTTTTGTAATCATTGTCGGTGTTGTAATTTGGAAATGTGGAGGCACTTGAATGTGTGTGCGTGTGCATGTCTGCCTTCCAGACAGTCTAACATCCTCAGGATATTGACTAAACAAATTTAAATCAGACCGGCTGGCGCTAACATCATCATCATCATCATCATCATTACCAAACATTTGTTATAGTTTGACTGTGTAAACCAGGCCACATGTTAGAGGCAGAGCTTGTCCAACATGTAAAGTTTATGCATTCATTCACTCATAATCAGTCAGATATTTGCTCTGACTCAAATAAAACAGTTTCCTGGGACATTTTAGTCATTTTAAGAAGAAATTCTGCTGCAAACAACAAAGTAAAAGTTTTTATTTTATAGTTTCACTGTGTGAAATAAGCCATATGTTGGAGGTTTGAACATTTCATTTATGCATAATCAGTTTTTAGTTATGCACTTTACAATAATTTTCCATTAGTTAACGAAAGCTAATGTAATTACCAAGCGGCAACCTCCCGCTCTCCCCCGCGGGAGGCCAATACGGAAGTAACTGAAACTGCAATTCATCGAAAATCCGCCAGTCCTGGCTCCATAATAGTAAATGTACTGATTGTTTGTTCAAGTTAGTAAATACATGAACTAATGAACAATTATTTTTTGGTTTTAACAAGTTTTTTTTAAGCTGCTTAGTTAGTTTCAGCTAAATAAAGACATTTTTGTTTGTCATTTTCACAGGAAAATGCTGTTGAAAAGTAGCCTGATGCTTCTTTAAAAATGCTTTTATGCCTGCTTGTTATTTTTTGGTTGCTACTGCTTTTCTTTATGGTTCCTTGGGTGTTCTGCTTGATATTTATTATGTTACTATGTGGTTGCTAGGGTGTTCTGGTTGTGTTTGGCTGGTAAATAAGCATGATAACTAGTTTTATGTATTCTGGCTCTCCTTTAGTGTAAGTATATGAGATTTTTGCTGTTGTTTTATGATCCACCAGATGAATATCGCAGGCCTGATTACTTATCTCTCATCATCACGCCTCGCATGATTTGAAATATCATTCACATGTGTAGCAAATCCATTGCATAAAAGTTGATAAGTAAGGTCTCATTAGTAGATGCATTAACATCAAAGAACAAACTGTGTTAACCTACGATAATAAAAATACAACTGTTTATTGTTGATCATATAAGCTTCCGTTTATAAAATATTAATGTGTAACTTTTCTTTTTTATAATGCAGTTTTATGTGTAAATGTTTGGATTAACATGAATTTCATTCATTCAATGCATTAATTAATGAAATAAAGATTTTATTTTATTTCCAAATTGTGCATCATTTATATACACAATTGTTTAAATAAAGAAATACTGTGAGTAACAATGTAATTTAAAACTGAATCTATCAAAATGTCCTGCTTTTTTTTTTTACCAAGCCATTTCTATTAAGTTGACAGTCTTCCCTCTTTATTTGTATTTGCCTTTAAAACAGGAATATGCTGCTTAAAATTAGCCTAATGTCACTTACTATAAAAACACTTGCCACTATGCTTGCTAGTTGTTTGAACTCCATTACTAAATTAACTAAAATTTTACCATTGTTAGTTTATGTTAGCTAATGGTTCATTAATAATAGGGGTTTTGAAAAACACTGGCCTGAATTTTGTATGTTTATTTAAAAAAAAAAAATCTTAAAAGTGTTTCTTCCATCTCACACGAGGAGCTGAATTGATTGGCTTCTCTCCTTATCTCCAGGTTGAACTTTGATCCAGTCTTTGGGAATGTGCAAAGTGAGATTACATCAACAGGTGCAGGTCCTTAACCTGGTAACCTCATGAATGATGATTCACCCCTCTTCCTCATAAAGTCGCACCCTTTCCCTGTGGAACTCCATGACAACATGCCAGCATGGCACACATGTGCTTTGGTGTGGAGTCCATCTACAATGGATTTAATCAGCCTGTGTAAATTACCCTGTACACAAGGATCTGCCTTGAATTGGTGCAGTCTGTTTTATTAATTATGAGAATTGGATTCTTACTTAAAGGAACACTACATTTAAAAAAATAAATAAGTTCAATTTTTCAGCTCTCTATAGAGTTAAACAGTACTGCAGTTCTTGAATCCATTCAGCCAAACTCTGGGTTGGCTGGAGAATGTTTAGCTTAGCTTAGCATAGATAATTGAATTGGATTAGGCCATTAGCATCTCATTCAAAAATTCATTCATTCATTCATTTTCTTGTCAGCTTAGTCCCTTTATTAATCCGGGGTCGCCACAGCGGAATGAACCGCCAACTTATCCAGCAAGTTTTTACGCAGCGGATGCCCTTCCAGCCGCAACCCATCTCTGGGAAACATCCACACACATATTCACACACACACTCATACACTACGGACAATTTAGCCTACCCAGTTCACCTGTACCGCATGTCTTTGGACTGTGGGGGAAACCGGAGCACCCTGGGGAAACCCACCCGAATGTAGGGAGAACATGCAAACTCCACACAGAAACGCCAGCTGAGCCGAGGCTGGAACCAGCGACCCAGCGACCTTCTTGCTGTGAGGCGACAGCACTACATACTGCGCCTCTGCTTCGTCCATCTCACTCAAAAATTCAGTTAAAAAGTTTCAATAATTTAATTATAATTGATAATTAATAATTAAAATAAAGAGTTTTTTATAATTACTAAACCTCATGCTCATTTTTAAAATGTACCATTAAATACATTTCTGAAGAGCGGCAAATAAGTCCCAGGAGGTGCAGTTTTTTGCAGCTTTCATTTTCGCGAATCCACGAGAGGCTGCTTTGTATGCTTTTTCAGATCTCAACTTTCTCTCGTGAGTGCCATTCACACCTGCTGTTCTCACGTAAATCCACCAGAGGCTGCTGTCAACTGACTGGCTGACTGATTGACTGACCTACCCACCCCCTCCCTAAACCCATCCAATAGTGTTTTACAATGCACCGATTTACCCACTCACACCCTTCCCAAAATCCAACCGATAGTTTCAAAAAGCAATGCAGAAATAGAAAAGCCCTCGCCTGATTTTTGCCACGTTTTCAGATTTTACCACATTCTCACCCTGTTTTTTTAATTATTTATTTTTACTTTTGGCTTCTGATTTTGTCTTACCTACTTTCTGGAATCGTTCTTCACCAGACTCAAACCGCATCATCGCTGCAACACCTCTGGGAAAGCAGTCCATACGGAGGTAAGCGGTCAGCAGGTAAGCGCGAAAAGGAACAGCGTCAAACTGTTTGTAGCGTTCATTTTAAAGATGAAATGCGTATGTAGCCATACGTACCTCTGCCTACAGAAATGTATATAGAGCTACGTTTTCAGAATAAGCCTGTGTTGAATTTTTCTATTTAAAGCTTGACTCTTCTGTAGTTACATCATATAAATGAAAAGTGAAAGGCCGATATGGCTAAGAACTATACTCTTCTTCTGGTGTAATAATCAAGGGATTTTGTTTCCATGTCATGACTGCAGCACGGACAATTATATTACACTGTGCCTGATAATAGTGCTCAGATAGGTAGATGTGGTTATGATGGTTACCTGGATGGGTATCCATCGAGGTTAGCAAATTTTCCTACATTGGTTCTCATTCTGAAAACGTAGCCCTATATACATTTCTGGAAATCGTGAATTATGTAGCTAGAGGGACGTATGGCTGCATTTTGTTTTTAACACGAATGCTACAGGGGCGGTATGATGTCATTCCTTTTCGCGCTTACCAGCTGACTGCCTACCTTCATGTGGACGGCTTTTCCGCTGTTCCCAGTTTGTCCAGTGGCTCGTCCTGTATGTTGGAAGATTTGGGATGCAGAGAGGAGTTGACCGTGATGACAGGGTTTGAGTCAAGCAAAGGATGGTTGCAGAAAGCAAGTAAAACTTCAACAAAAGCCAAAAAAATAAAACAAACAAATAAATGACATGGTGAGAATATGGTAATATCTGAAAATGTGGTTATCAGTGGCTGCCACAATGAGTTTTCTTTTTCTGCATTGCTTTTGAAAACACTATTGGTTGGGTTTAGGCAAGCAGGAGGGTGGGGGGATCGGTTGGTTGGTCAGTCGACAGCAGACTCTGGTGGATTTACGCAAGATAAGCAGACATGAATTGCACTCGCAAGAGATATTTAAATGTGTCAGCGGCCTTTGGTGGATTCGCAAAAAAAAAAAAAAAAAAAAACAGCAAAAAATTTTACTCCTAGGACAAATTTGCCACTCTCCAGAAATGTGTATAAGGGTACATAATCAGAATGAGCCTGGGTTGAAAATTTCAGGCACAGCATAAAAAATAGGAAAATTATCAAACATAATTTAAAATTCAATTATACAAAGTTTTTATAATTTATTTATTTATTTATTTATTTATTTATTTATTTATTTTTAAATTTATCTCTTTTCCTGATTTTAGAATTTTTCTTCTCTCTTCTCTTGTTATCTGTATTGATTTGTACTCATATGTATATATGCTCTATATGTCATGTACATATGCAGATATTTGACTGGACTTGTGGATATGTGCAGGTATAGATTTCTCATGGAGGAATATGATTAGGTATCTGTACAGTTGTGGATGTACATGTGCATATGTATCTACATTTCAAATATGTTTCTTTATTATTATTTGCTGGCATGGGGGAATTTGGGGTTTGTTCTTTAAAATGTGAAAAACCTTAAAAAAAAAAAATATATATATATATATATATATATATATATATATATATATATATATATATATATATATATAAACATAATTTAAAATTTTGGGCTTTAAATTAGAAAATTAAAAAAAAAAAAACTCTTTCATCATTTTTGAGCAAGAATCTAATTGTCTTATATGAGGGGTGGCCAATCCTGTTCCTGGAGATCTACCTTCCTGCAGATTTCAGTTGCAACCCTTATCAAACACACCTGTCTGTAATTATGAAGTGGATTTCAGGTCCTAATTAATTGGTTCAGGTGGGTTTGATCAGGGTAGGAGCTAAACTGTACAGGAAGGTAGATCTCCAGGAACAGGATTGAGCACCCCTGTCTTATATGATTCAGTGATTTATGCTTAAAAAAAAGTGCCCCGTCAAACACAGAGACCTTCTTGAAGGATTACATAATGGTAAAACTCAACTATTTAACTGTAGGGGACTTTTGTAAAATGAGCCTATTTAAAAAGCAAAAATGCCGTATTTTGATTTGAGTGCTTTTCTAGAATGAGTGAAATAAAATAGGCCCGAAGTAAAGTAAGAAGAAACAGAAATGAAAATGGATAGCATCTGAGATTATTCTGTGAGATATTGAGATCTCTGACATTGATTTAAGACTTGACAAATCTGAGAACAATTTGAGACACCGATCTCTTCTAAAACTAGAGGAGGCGTGCAGTT
This sequence comes from Danio rerio, assembly GCF_052040795.2. Lineage (NCBI taxonomy): Eukaryota > Metazoa > Chordata > Actinopteri > Cypriniformes > Danionidae > Danio > Danio rerio. Next base: position 43,994,206 of record NC_141031.1, read on the forward strand.
CTCAGAAGAAAAATCTCAGAAATCTGTTCTCCATTTCAGCTCGCCGCTGTCATGGAGATGCAGCAAAGATTTGAAGCAAATCACATTTGTGGTGTTATTTATAATATGAGGTTTCAGATTCAAAAGTACAAACAGAAGCGTATAGCTTTAAACCACAATTTAAAGTCAACATGACATCAGAATGGACCCTGTTGACTTTATGAACACACACTCTTGGTGCACAACCATTGCATGTTATTCAGGAGAAAACCACGATTGTAATCTATCATCAGACTGTAATCATTTTTTCTGACGCTCCTACGTTTTTCGACATCCAATCAGTTCTTTTCTCTATTGGATTTGCTGTTTCTCTATTGCACTATAAAAGGAAAATTGTTTTCGTAAAGCTTCATTTTATTACCGCTTGAGTAAAATCAAACTTCAGCAACTTAAAGTGATTTCAAAGCCACATCATATTTCTAATGCGCCGATAGCCAATCCTACTGTGATATTATTGTTTAAACAGCTCAAGCAGGTGTTCCTTCAAGCCCGGTTAAGTGACCCTTTCTGCTCCAAAGGTGCATGACTGCCTGACTTTATAAGGCACTTCCTATGTGTGCGTACAATGACATCATATCAACAGTGGAGTAGTGTGTGTGTGTGAGTGTACAAAAAGCAGAAGGGAGGGATCTGGCAACGGAGGAAAGTTCATGGCCGTGTTTCTATCAACACAAGGCAATCTAAGCTCAGATCAGTTCAGTTCTGTCTTCATACTCGATTGCAAAGTGAGGTGCTTCAAATGACGCAGGAGCGAGTGGAAATACACCCAGATGGACAAACTGTGGCTTTGCTTGGTTAATGTATAGACAAATGCAAATAATGCTTGAATCGGTTTTAATCTATGTAAATCTGCATGCTGTTGACTAAGCATTTGCATTGAATACCCAAACAAAAAGCAACTTCAGGTGGAAAAAATATCCAAATAATGCTTGATTAACAGTTTCAAATCCATCTATGTGCATGCTGTCACATCAAAATTTATATATACATGCAAAATTTCAACTGGCTGCAAATACATTCAATATATCCTGGAGAAAAGCAATGTATGCATATTTGCTTGATATAAGATACAGTATATGCATGCTGTTACATGAAGATTTGCATTCAATGCAAATCCATGCAATCAATAAATATATATAAACTGTATTTCCCAAATGAAATGTATTTCTGATGTTTCCTGACAAATTGGAGCTATGTTAATCTATAGAAAGATGGATAATACTGTTGTTTAACTACCAATACTCACTATTAACTTTTGGCTTATTAAGTGAAGTTTATTTATAAACTAATTTCGAGAGGAGCACGTGCTTATGATTGATAGCACCAGGTCCACATTAGCTAACACTGATTTACCAATCAGACGACTCCTTAACCACTATAAATAACCAGAGTATGTTACTTCAGCCATCTACGTCTTAATGAATCCCCCCTACCACCCCTACTCCTCCCATTTCCTTGTTAAGGCAGCACGGAGGCCTAGTGGTTAGCACCACGGCCGCACAGCAAGAATGTCACCGGCTCGGACACTTCCTGGCCAGGTCGGCATTTCTGTGCGGAGTTTGCATGTTCTCCTCGTGTTTGCGTGGGTTTTCGCCGGGCTCTCTGGTTTCCTCCCACAGACCAAAGACATGTAACATAAGCTAATTGACAAATCTAAATTGACAGCATAGACACTTCACAGCATCAATCTACTTCCAACATTATCAAGCAGGGGAGTTCTCGAGACCTACCTGAACTCGGACACCCCTCTCGCCCTGCAACGGGTGGGAGCCCCGGGCTCGAGGATCTCACGAGTTCAGGTCTCTCTCCCGGGCCAGCATGCCAAACTAGCTTCATAATCAATCATCAGCTAAGGGCGAACTCTTGAAATGCCTATTATTAACATATTGAATGAATGTTTGTACTTATAATGCAGACCTATAGCCAGCCTGGTGAAAAGCTGGAGCATTTTGCAGTTATTCGCCTCTCTATCTATTTAATTATGAAATATAAATACTCAATTTAGGTGACATTTTAAGCACTATTTTTAGGAATAATAATAAATAATAGTAATAATTTAGAGCTTCAGAATTTTTCTAGCCTCTCTTGTAAAAAAAAAAAGTACATTTAAAATTCATACATATTAACAATAGCCAAAATAGCATTCAAAATTATTTTAATATGGGCCGCTTTTTTATTGGTTATATTCAGTGGTGGAAGAGTACAGAAAAACCATACTTAAGTAAAAGTACTATTACTTGCAAGTAGGGTAAAAGTATCTGTTGTAAATATTACTCAAAGTATGACTAAAATGTAGACATTTTGATTTTTTTTATTTTTTTTTTTATTAGAAAGCGTTGAGAAGAAAATGTCAACAAATAACAAATACAAAGCAACGAAACAAAAACAAAACAAAAACAACAACAATATAGTCATGTACTGGTATGTGCGTGAGTGTGTGTGTGTGAGTGTGTGTATGCATGTAAAGGTAACTTGGTGGACAGGTCAGAGTACATACATAAGGAACAATAACAGTCAATAAATGAAGCAAGTGTCACAGATATAGATAAAACATATAGAAAGAAACCAGTCAGAGGTAGGGAGTAACAACAATGCTTATTAATGTATGATAGTAAAAATTAGAGTAAAAAGAAAGAAAGGACAACAGTAATAACTGACAACAATAATAATAAATCACAAGTGCTACACAAACTACTACTACAAAAAGTTACTTATATTACAACTACTACTGCTTCTACTACAGCCACAACCACGACTACTACTACTACTACTACAATGTCTACTAATACTGATACTACTACAACGACTACCACTACTGATACTACTATAGCGTTTGCTACAACTAATACAACAAATTTAAAATGTAGACATTTTAAAAGTACTCAAGAGTAGTAAGTATTACGCTGTTAAAAGCTGATGCATTTACATGTAATTTGTGCATGTATGTGTAAACGTAACATTCTGTAGTGCATTTAGGTATTGCCCAGAAGACACACAACGTCATCAGACGTTAATATTAGATTAGATTTAGGTTGTGACGTCAGGTGACCAAAATTCAATGTCTAGCCAGCATCTTAGGACAATGTTATTTTAATGTCCAATAAGGACATCAAATGACGTTGATATATGGTCTATTTTAGATTGTTAGAAAGTGACCAAAATCCATCGTCAAGGCAACATCTTAAACCAATGTCATATTAACGTCAAATACTGACATTTATTCATCAGGTATGGCAACCAAAATCCAACATCTGATAGACTTCATAGTATTAATGTCCACACAACGTCAAACTGCAACATCATTAGACGTTGACATTTGGTAACTTGGTAACCCTGTGGCTTGTACAGCACCTCTCATCAGTTGGAATACAATAACTTTTGCATAGATTATAGTAGAGACATTTTTCTTTTTTCCTATGATTACAGACATGTGCAGGAACCACCAAAATTAATTACAGCACCCTAGACCACACAAAACCTAAAAGGTACACTTTCAAATTTGAGTTTATAAAAAAAACAAAAAGCGCCTCTTTTTTTTAGGTGTTTATAATAACACAGACAACATATACAGTTATTTTATACACTTTCAATAGTGTTTTATGAAAATTCAAAGGGTTTTGCATTTACACCTCTGAATGAAGATTTGGGAAGCTTTTAAATTTGTTTAAAAGCAGAGCTACATTAGAGTTACAGCAGAGCCTTTTTCAATGCGTTATTTTTACTTTTACAACATATGATGGCATAGCAGTCAAAATAGGACAAATGAGCTCATGTATGAGACAAATTCTGGACATTTGTGGTCTTCCGAACCACCCCAAGCAACCCCCGCTGGCTTTAGGCCTGTAATACAATCTTATTCCACATACTAACACTTCAACCTAACTACTACCTTAATAACTGTAATAAGCAGCAAATGAGTTTATTGAGCTAAAAGTCCTAGTTAATAGTTAATTAATAGCGAGATTTGTACCTTAAAATAAAGTGTGACTGAAAATGCTTGAACAGCTTCTCATATATAAATGCATATGAATGCTGTTGCAAAAATTAAATGTAGCTTTTAAACACACACACACACACATGCACATTTACACACAAACCATGCATCAATGTACTCCTGTGTTCCCTTGAAAGCTTAACAAGTGCACAGTTATCAGCTAATGTAAGTTCACCTTTCTGCGAATCCTTCACAACATCAACATTGAACAGTGGATTCGCTCTCCTGTCGACCACAACTGGCCTGCTGGAATGTGTGGCATGCTCTTGAAATTATAAGGGGATTAAAGCAAGTCAGCTCATCCACGGCCAAATATCGGATGATAAGCCTGTTAGGTTCGGGGGGCCAAGGCCAGACACAGAGATTTTCAGCGCTGTAACACAAGCACATTTTGTTCCTGTTGCATTCCTGTCTCTCAGCTCTGTTTGTTTAGCATTTTCAAGTTTTTTTTGTGCACCATTGTACTTGACCATATAAAGCTTCACCCTCTGTATGCAAGCTACAGTACTCTTATGGCATGGAGTTGCAAGATTTTACTTAACACTTAAGAGTAAGAGTAAGCAATAAAGCAAGTTACATCAAATTACATACAAATTTTCATCGCATACACATGTATAATTTGCACTGCATGCATATGCATATATATACTTGAGGAAAGAAATGTCAGACCAAAGAAAATGGATGAAAAAAACAAGCACGCTAAAAAGTGTGACAAACCATACCTGTCATGTTCTTTACTATCAAGTAGTTTTCTTTCTAATTTTTGAGGATGACGACATGTAATCTGACTTGTCTAATTTAACTTTAAATGATAAGTTTGCATCAAAATGCTGAATTAATTGCAAACAACCTTTGATACAATACAGACACCTGATATATGAATATGTACGATTATAGATAATATAATACATTTTATTAACATATATGTACATATTTGTACCTCCAATGCTTAAAAACAGTATGTATATTCATTTATTCATTTTGTTTTCGGCTTAGTCCCTTATTAGTTTGGGGTCGCCACAGCAGAATGAACCGGCAACTTATCTAGCATATGTTTTACGCAGTGGAGGTCCTTATAGCTGCAACCCATCACTGAGAAACACCCATACACTTCCATTTACACACATACACTATGACATTTAAAGGCCTAACTAGGTTGATTAGGTAAACTAGGTAGGTTAGGATAATTAGGCAAGTTATTGTATACCGATAGTTTATTCTGTAGACATAGCTTAAAGGGGCTAATATTTTTGTCCCTAAAATGTTTTTTTTTTTTTTTTTTAAGTAAAAACTGCTTTTATTTTAGCCGAAATAAAACAAATTAGACTTTCTCCAGAAGAAAAAATATTATCAGACATACTATGAAAATTTCCTTGCTCTATTAAACATCATTTGGGAAATATTTAAAAACGAAAAAATAATTTCAAATGTACATATTTGAACCCATATGTACATTCTTGTAACTCCAATGGTTGAAAAATATATATATAATTTGCCTTTTTTGTAACATTTAGGCATATACACTCACTGGCCACTTCATTAGGTAAACCTCACCAGTACCGGTTTGGACCCACTTTTACCTTCAGAACTGCCTTAACCCTTCGTTGCATAGATTCAACAAAGTTATGGATATAATCCTCAGAGATTTTGGCTCATATTGACATGATAGCATCACATAGTTGCTGCAGATTTGTCAGCTGCACATCAATGATGCCAATCTCCCATTCCACCAAATCCCAAACGTGCTCTATTGGATTGAGGTCTAAGAACTGTGGAGGCTGTTTGAGCACAGTGAACTCATTATCATGTTCAAGAATTCAGTGATGATTCACGCTTTATGACATGGTGTGTTATCCTGCTAAAGGTAGCCATCAAAAGATGGGTATACTGTGGTCGTTAAGAGATGAACATGGTCAGCAACAATACTCAGGTAGGCTGTGGCATTGACACAATGCTCAATTGGTACTAATAGGCCCAATCTTCTAATGTCCAATTTTGATGAACCTGTGCAAATTGTAGCCTCAGTTTCCTGTTCTTAGCTGAAAGGACTGGCGTCCTGTTTGAACTGCAGTAGATCATCTTGACCACGTGCCTAAATGAATTGAGCTGCTGACATGTGACTGGCTGATTAGAAATTTGCTTTAACAAGCAGTTGGACAGGTGTACCTAATAAAATGGCCGGGGAGTGTATGATATGTGTGAAATCCAAACATGAACTTGTCTGTTCATGTCATACATGTAATTTCATATATTGCCATAAATCAGATTCCATATCTGATGGCGACAAAAAAAACAAACAAACATAAATCCTCCATCTTTTCATCTCTAATGTCTTTAGATTATAAAAAAGTTACAAATTATTCTACCACCAGCATGTAGTCGAGTTTGTCTGGACACAAATTCATGAAAGCAAAGGTGTTTTGTTTTATTCGTTCATTCACTTTCCATAGGCTTAGTCCCTTTATTCATCTGGGGTCGCCACCGCGGAATGAACCACCAACTTATCCAGCATATATTTTACACAGCAGATACGGAACATCCATACAAATACAGTATAGCCAATTCACCTATAGTGCTTGTGTTTTGGACTGTGAGAGTAACCAGAGCACCTGGAGGAAGCCAACACAGGGAGAACATGCAAACTCCACACAGAAATGACAACTGACCCAGCTGGGACTCGAACCAGCAAACTTCTTGCTGTGAGGCGAAAGTGCTAACCACTGAGCCACAGTGTCACCCAGTTTTGTTTTGTCTATGATTATGAATGATTATGTGGTTTCATTTTCCGACCTGATTTAAACCCACTGTAAACACACATAAATACGGGCATGAGAACTCTTCACCCGCTCATCTGGAAAAGACAGAATCAAAGCTGTATTAAGGTACATGTAATATACAGCAGCTGTTATCTACGCCTGCACAGACCATAATGAAGAGACATCACCCACATCCATCTAGCCTGCAGACAATATGGGCTCCGTGTCGACAGGCAGGTAAATATAATGTAGCAGTAAAACATCACAGTGTTTGCTGTGCGTGCTTCCTTATCAGAGATGGAGCCAGTCTCTCTGTCTGTGTGGATTCTCTGGCACTCTTATGTCCTCCATTTTGTGCATTAAACGTCTCTCTTTGCACTTCTCACTGTGGTTCTTCAGCCTTGTATGGCCTGGTCTGTCTGTTCAAATAATCCCTGACGTTGGACTGTCGTGTTATTTGAGGAGCCTGTCTGCTTCCAGTTACCTCATGTTTGTTTTCTGTGATGACTGCTTCAAAAGCACATATTATGAATATAAATGATGGTTTTATCATATTTTTGTAATTTAAATGCACGGTTTTGTTTATGGTTGTGAAGTATAAATCAGTTTTATCTCAAACTGTTTTACGTGTACCACTAGTGGTACACAGGCTTCCTTCTAGTGGTACGCAGAGGAATCATTGAATAATTGAAGTAAAAAAGTGAGCACGCTTTTAACCCTTTGATTAGTATGCTAACACCGATGTGATCAGTAAATTTATTCTAAAAGGCTAAACCTTTTATTTTATTTTCATTTTTCTAATGTATTCTATCATTTGAAGTTAAATTCCTCTCGATATTTGTAATGTTTTTTGGGGGCATATCCCATATATATCCCAGGTTTGGTTTAATCACTTGCTTTTCTGGCACACAAAGCCTACTCTAACTCTCAGTAAGCAGATCTGATTTCTAATTTAAATATGTAAATCCAATTCGCATATTTAAAAAAAAACGTTAATGTTTAGATTTCAAAGATATGCAAATAAGTCATATATACATGCAACTTATATTTCAAAATTCATCATAAAGAGTTAATATATGAATATGATGACATATAGCCTATATTTTTGAGGTCCAAGGAACATTTCCAGGTTTTGTATTGGCTACTTTATGATAATACTTCACATTTACGTACAGAAGTTTTCTTATTACTTTGAAAGAACAGTGTTTTTTTATTAAAAGCACATTTTAATTTAAATGTTGACATTTTATTTATTTATTTTACCCGTAAGCACCGTGCAGTGTTAATGTTCAAACTATTCAAAATGGTTATAGTGGCTGACAATAATAAATATTCATAATAATAGTAATTAATCTGCCTGTTTTTTGAACTGTGCAGAGCTTTAGCTGCTTAATTACGCCTAATTGGTACGTGGAGAGACTGTTTTTTTTCTGAAGTGGTATTTGGCGAAAAAAGTTGAGAACCACTGCAGTAAATAATCTGTTTATTTATTATTTTATTAACCATACTGATTGAATGTTAAACTTTGGATTTTAATCCACATTTTAGGGGTTTTATTTATGGTAATGCAAGGAAAATGCTGCAAAACATTGGCTACTGATCAAATATGAGGAAGCACCAATGACATATTACTAGCTGATTTATTATAGTAACTTTATTCCTTTAAATATTCATTTAATGAACAACTGTGGTTTGATAATTAATTATATTATTCATGCCAAATATTTATACTATATTTCAATGTAATACTCTAATTAAAGGAAAATGTTGTACTGAAAATAATTTTTAAAATCATTTTTTACATCACTCAAACATAACATAACATAACAATAATTCTTTACATTTATATGGCTCTTTTCTGGACACTCAAAGCCAGGGGTGGGCAAACCTGGTCCTGGAGGACTGCGTTTCCCATGTAGTCTTCTATACAGGTACTGGCCCTACTTAGCTTTAGTGGACGACAATGTGAGATTTGCAGATAATAATAATCTGATTATTTGATATAAAGTGGATATTATATTGTATTGTAAAGTATTGTCATGTAATGTAGAATAAAGTAGATATACATTAGGGCCTAATGTTTGTTTATTTTTTATGTATTGATTCAATAAAAACAGATTGAGTTTTATTTATGAAAAGCATCAAATGAGAAAAATAGATGTAATCAAGTAAGAAAAGAGCAAAGCTTAAGTTTTTTTTTAAGGGAGAAACAATAGAAAAAGGAATTATAAGCATTATGATAAAGTCATAAGCAGGGCCAGACGGAATCTGCGGACGTTTTTTGCTATTTCTGCAGAGAAATTTGGTAAAAATCTGCAGAATTATTTTAGGAGTATCCAGCGGAGTATCATAACTAAAACCTTAATATATTAAATAAAAAGTAATAAATTACTGAATAAAATATTAATAAATTCAGATTTACACATTTACACAAGTAAATAAACTGCAGAATTCTGTGCGCAGATTCCGTGTGGGCCTAGTCATAAGTATAGAAACTAGATAAACTATTATTATTAGTCTATAACATTATTAGTATTCATATACAAATTACCCCCATCCTGTGCTCCCTAAACTGGTTGCCGATATGTTTTAGAATAGAGTTTACAATTTTACCGTAAGTTTTAAAGGTATTAAATCAATGGTCTCAAACTCAATTACTGGAGGGCCGCAGCTCTACATAGTTTAACCAGCTCCAACTCACACCTGCTTAATGTTCTCTTGTAGTCTTGAACAACTTGATTCGTTGGATCAGTTGTGTTTGATTAGAGTTGGAGCACCTGGAATCCAGTTTGAAACCTAATGGTCAGGCACTACCTTAAGGTCATGGGTCGTAAGGTTTAAGGTCGTCGGACCCAAAAATGTCCAAACTAAAGAAACCCCAGATCCAAACTAAAGAAAATAGGAGACTATAGTAGGTGGAATGGGCTACCCATGTCTATAAAAGCAATCTCTAATGAATCCTTGTTCAAAGGCAAACTCAAACTACATCTCTTAGAAAAAAAAGCTTTTAAAATGGGAGAAAGATGGGTAGAGCATTTCCTTATTTTTACTGTTTTGGTTGTCAGCAAATATCCTCACTGCTTAAACCAGGTGCGTGTTTTATTATTTTTCCCCATCAAACTTTGTATGCGTTTGCCAATAAAACACACCGAGTGAGCAAATAAGCAGAGAGCAGCTATAATGCAGAGACATTCACAACACTGTGTGTACTGTGCCTTTAAATCCTGCTGGATGGGGGCGGGGCTTCGTCTCTGCAGTGAGGATTTAAAGCACCGCACACAGAAGACCCGTTTGTTAACGAACTCTCGAAAGCTGTAATGAATGTTCTCGCGCATCTGTAAAGTCAAAACCGACGCTTTCCAACGGGCAGAACGGGATCATTATTACGGCATTATGAACTTTTGACGCCGGACACCGGGAATCTGTCGGGAGATTAAGGTGAATTTTAATGCGTTTGGCACATCGTCAGTGTTTGTGGTCTGTCTGGCTCTCTCTCTATGTGTGTGCGTGCGTGCTGATGACGACAGTGACGTGTGGAGCGATATTATCTGATTCTGTGACAGGACATCCGATAAGAGAGAGAGAGAGAGAGAGAGAGAGAGAGAGAGAGAGAGAGAGAGAGAGAGAGAGAGAGTGTGTGTGTGTGTGTGTGTGTGTGTGTGTGTGTGTATGTATGTGTATGTATGTGTGCGTGCGCGCGCATGTATGTATGTATATGTATATGTTCAGTTGGAGGGAAACGCAGGCACCCTTCTTTTAAAACACTTCAAATAATTTATATCTGATTTTAGATTTTTATTTATCTGCTACTATGATGATGATAATTATGATGGTGACAGATAAATAAAATTAATATTAATAAAAATAATGAAGATGGTCAGCTGACAAAACACGCATAATAGTGTCATAGTTTGTGACGATGACGTGTATGTTGATTTTATCTGGTTGCACATCAGTCTTTTTTCCTTCAAGAAATGTCTGAGGTGTGTTTCGTCAGGTGTGATAGAGTGTAAAAGTGACTCATCCCGCCAGTTTGCGGAAGCGGACAGGTAGATCGGGTATGGTTGCCTGGCAGCCGCGGCGGAGGTGACAAGAGCGGGGTGTGAACGCGCGCGACTGTCTCCTTCATACCTTCTAACAATGTCATATCAGTGGTTTGTCAGCACGCAGAGATTTCGTAATTTTCGGGCCATGTACAATGACTTTACACTCCTGGACCTCTTGAAGATTAGGTTTCCGAATGAGTCTGTTGTTTTCTGCACATGCACGCGTTATATGTGCATTGGAGTCTCTTTTGCAGTATCCTGTGTTCATATGCAGTATTTCAGGTATTTCCAAGATCTTCTGCACGCTAGTCTGTCAAGAACATGGTCACGTTTCACTGCAAAAATAAGACATTTAGTTTGCTAAGACTTCACCCCCTCCCCATTCTGGTGTGTGTATGTATTTGTGTGTATGTGTATAAATACAGTATGAGTACAGCCCATTTTGAAAATGAATATGTTGATCCATTTCTCAGTGAATGTAGTCTAGGCAATGTATTTTGGTGCATTTAAACAAAACAGATTTATTTAACAAATATGTTTATTATTAAAATAATATTTTAGTTACCAAAAATGTTTAGAAATTGAAAAATAATACAATTAAATTCAAGCAAAATATTGCAAAAACAAATTACAACCTACAAAATTTCAACTATTTTTCCATTTATTTAGCTTCTCTTGATTTTTTTGCCCTCTTTTTAAAATTTTTATAAATCTGTATTTCATAGTTTTCTATAACATATAAATTTTGAAGTACTAGTATTTGAACTGTTATTATGAGTTATTTTGTTAGATAAGCTCCAGATTTGGCTTCAACCGTACATTAAACTAGTCAATGCTGAAGTCAAAGTTATTCGCCCCCCTTTGAATTTTTTTTCTTCTCTTTTTAAATATTTACCAAATGATGTTTAACAGAGCAAAGACATTTTCATAGTATGTCTGATAATATTTTTTCTTCTGAAGAAAGTCTTATTTGTTTAATTTCGGCTTGAATGGAAGCAGTTTTAAAAATTTTTAATCACAATTTTAAGGTCAATATTATTAGCCCCTTTAAGGTACGATATTCTACAGAACAAACCATCGTTATACAGTAACTTACCTAATTACCCTAACCTGCCTAGTTAACCTAGTTAAGCCTTTAAATGTCACTGTAAGCTGTTTATGTGTCTTGAGAAATATCTAGTAAAATATTATTAACTATCATACTGTCTCTAATAAATTGGTTATTAGAGATGAGTTATTAAAACTATTATGTTAAGAAATGTGCTGAAAAAATCTGCCCTCTGCTAAACAGAAAACGGGGCTAATAATTCTGACTTCAACTGTACAAATATAAAATTGTATAGCTTCCTATTAAAAATATGAATTTAAAAGAGATTTGTGAGGGGTGCACTTATATAAGCTGAGCACTGTATGTATCTGTGTGCGTGTGTATTTATGTATATGAAGAGCTCAGATGCAAAAACCTCTAAATGCACTGCAAAAATGCTTTTCCTACTTAGATTTTTTGTCTGTTTACAAGTCTAAATATATAAAGATCTTAAATCAAGAAGATTTTTTTAGATGAGCAAAACATAATGTCTTGTTTTAGTAAATAATATGCCAGAATGAAGTGAGTTTTTCTTTAAAACAAGCAAAATAATCTGCCAATGGGGTAAGCAAAATAATCTGATGTCAAAAGGAAAAACAAGATTATTTTGCTAATCCCATTGGCAGATTATCATGCTTGTTTTAAGGAAAAACTCGCTTAATATTGGCATATTATTCCTTAAAACGAGACGTTATGTTTTGCTTACCTAGAAAATGCTTCTTAATATACAATTTTTTAGATATTTCAACTAGAAACAAGACAAAAAATCTAACCATAAAAAGCATTTTTTGCTGTGTGCCATCTGAAATATTCTCCTAAAATGAGCATTTTTCTCAGCCTCCTATGTTTATGGTTGGTTATTTCACTTTAAAGGCAGTAAAAAGAACTTATTTGTCACTTTAAAAGTAAAATTACATATCCTACACACTCAGGAGTCGGTGAAAAATGCTAATTTTAAAAGAGATATCAAATGACTTTTAAGAGTTTTTTGCATTTAAACTCATCCTATACTTTTTATTTTTTACATGAACTGAGTGCTTTTGTAATCAAAATATACATGTATTTAATGTATTTTCTTTGTTTAAAGAAACGAATATGAAATCACAATCTGCAGTCTAAGATGTACAAAATGTGGCCATTATGTTGATTTATATAAGTAGTTGTATACATTAACTTGCATGATGATAATCTCATCATTAACTTTGGATGAACGTGTCTGCCTAATGCATAAATCTAAACATTGTTTTGAGATATTTAGAAGTGAAATGTGACGTGTACCTGACCAGCTTTGTAAGCAGCTTTTTCCAAGCCGCGATTTGGAAAAGCCAAGGTTTTTAAAACCGCCCACATTTTCTGTTATACCGTTCTTATGGTATATGTAAGATTTTTTTTATTTACTTTTTTGTTGTTGTTTGTGTTTTAGGAAAACTGTATCTCCATCAGATAAAGTATCCAAAGATGTCATTTTAGATTCTAATGAAATCTGTGTTTTTGAAACTAATGAAGACAGCAGAAGTCAATGATTTATTTTCAATATTCAGCTAAATGTTTACTGCTCCAAAATATTTTAAATGTTTCTCAAAATAAAATAATTGTGTTCAAAGGGGAAAAAAAGTTTTTTTCATTTTACCAAGACTTTTAAAAATATATATATTTTAGAGCAGTAATCACAATACTGTCAAACAGTGATATTTTTATCCAAGGTTCTGATACCGTCAGAGTCTTTTACTGGCCCATGCCTACGCAGTACATCCTTACAAATCAAATCTTGCAGTTTTAAATTATAAGACACAATAACCTCAGATTGAAATGTAGTCTAAAAGATATATGAGCAATTCCAGCGTTATGGATGTGATATTTGCAGTAAAACTTTAAACATAAACACACAGAGAAAATATGTATTAACATTATATTGAAACATCTGCTTTCCAAAGAAACTCACCACAGAGTTATGAGATCAGAAAAATATCAATCTGTATCAAAAAGTTCACAGTGTACAGCATTTACCTTTGATTTACACTGAAACACCCAAAAGAAACAATGCTAATCAAAAGGAGAAAGGCTGGCTCACTATAGAACAACTTTTACATTTTTGCATTCCTGAGGAAAAAGCTTCATTATGGATGTGGCAGATGTGAAATTGACACATGTATAACTTTGGTGACTCAAATAGAATTGTTTGAAAACATTGACAGAGACAATTTTGAGTATATTTACAGTAGTGTAAAATACAAACCTACACAAATAACCTTGAAAGAGTTTTGTTACTTTGGTGAAAACATTATTTTTTTTTATGGCAAGGTTAACATTTGCATGGAATTGCTTAAATGTTTTATGCATTTTGCAGAGAAAAGGCCATACAGTTCTAAAATATAAAGCTTCTAAAAGTTTGTTTTTGATTTGATGGCATACAAGAACCACCAAAAGAAATATTCAGGGGGTAGTTTATGTAGCTTTTTGATTTTATGCTATAAAAGCTTTTTTTTTATTAATCTTTTACTTCACTCTAAAAGTGTTGGGTGGTCATAATAACCCAATGTTACGTCAGATATGGACAAACCCAATGCTGTGTTCATTTTTTTCAATTAAATTTTAATTTTTTTTTTAAATCAACCCAATGGTTGGTATGTCCATATTTGACTCAACATTGGGTTATTTTAACAACCCAGCATTTTTTGAGTGAAGTATAAAGAACATTTGATGCTTAATTTGATATTTCATAAATGTAAATAACCATTCACAAACTGTTCCTAAAGAAAGCATTCATTTCTAAGCATTTCATGTTTCACAGGATTCATGCCACACTGAACAGATTTTGCACGCTTTGTTTACCCAACGTGCTCGCAATTCACTGGCATTGTCTTCCTGAAGGCATTGAGAAATGTCCGTGCTGGACAGTAGGAAGTCTGTCCGTCTTGCACCTGTTGTGAGAGGAAGCGCTTGTCCCGTGGGGTTCTTTATCGCGGATCAGGTTGCATTGTGTGCTCATAGTGACCGTATCCAAGGTCCAAAGCTTTCAGGATGCATAACTGCTCGCATTTATGAACCGGATCAGGGACGGTCAACAGAAATGCATGTCCCTGTTGAACCAATTGACCCAGATTGATTTGTGAAAGAGCACTGCATTGTTTTTTTTTTTTTGACTAGTCATAGTTTTAAAGGGATAGTTCACCCAAAAATGAAACCTTTTGAGTGTCTTTCTTTTGTTAAAAACTAAAATAAGATATTTTGAAGATATCTTGTTACTTATTTGTTTTATTTTTCTACTATGGAAGTTGATGGTTTTCAGCTTTCTTGAAAATACTGTATATACGTTTGTGTTCAACAGAAGGCACTCGGAAATGTTTGGAAGCACTTGAGTGGGACTAAATAATCAATAAACTTTCAGTTTTTAGTGAACTATCCCTTTAACTTCGGTTGTCCCCATTTAATGCGCATGCTGCATATCACTCGGCTCTGCAGAAATGCATTGCACCACGCTGACGCATTGTGTGTTGCTTGTAAAACAGCCCTGCAATAAATCGTTCCATAAAAGCGCTAATTGCTGTTTAATAGGGTACAGGAGATGTTTGTATCTCTGCAAGACTGTCATAATGTTGGTGACTCGATAGCTTGTGAGCGTGATACGTGTTTGTAAGCTAAAACCAGGATGAACCTTGCCTCCAGGTCCATCACTCTTCGTGTTCTCAGGGGTGTAAAGCTGGTTTCTCAAAAAGCCAAACGCATTTTACTGGATTCTGCTCTTAAAGCAACTTCTTCAGAGCGTCTCTGGTGTTGCAACAAATTGTAACTCTAGATGCCGTTTCCTTTTAAGCAAAGTTGAGTTCAAAGGTAAGACATTTGAGACTCATTTGCATATATAATTTAATATTAGATGACTTCCTCTGTAAAGATAGATAGCATTTGCATGGGGACCCAGAAAGTCAGGTTTACATGAAAGACAAAATTACAATGAAAATTTTTGCACTCCTTTTTTTTTTTAAAGGAGAAATAAATTATTTGTTACTGTTGTAGGAATATTTTAATAGAATGTGTATATTTTTTAATGCTTTTTTGGATATTTTTTTAATGACAGAATTTTATCATTGATTTAAATGGGTAGACCTTCTATGATTTTTTAAATCAGTGTTATTATTGTCTGTAGTTATTATTTTTTTGTATAATGCATGTTTGATTAATTTTAAACGATGTATTGAATATTTATTACCAATGTTGGCATGAATATATCCAATGCTGCGATGGTATTAAAACATAACCAAACAAATAATGAAATCCAGCAGTCAACATTTAAAACGGATCAAAACCTTTCATCAAAGTTCTCTTCAAACTATTCAACATCACCTAATCTTGCCTTGAAAAACTTATTTTGATCCACTTCATACTTTATTTCTTCTAATGTAGCATGCTGTTTACTGTTATTCAACAGAAATGATTGTTTTGTAGTATTATTTTGTGTGTGACATCTTGGAGAGCATTCGGTTTGGCTTTATCCCCAGGGCTTTGGGGGCATAAGTGTATAGTTTAGTGCTGTCAAACCGAGCGCTTGTCATACCACAGGCTGTGAGGCTTAGCAGAATGTTGCTCAATGTTCTTTTCTGAAAAGTGCGACTCAAGTCTCGTGCACATGGCTGAATGCATTGCACAGCGAAGGGAAGCAAGGTATAGCCCAGGGCAGACTGCTCCATAAACAACTACACAAATGTCTTCTTCGTTCTTCAACAACACTAAAACGATCGCAGTTATCTTTAGAGGGTCTCAGTTTGGCTTGAATGCTCATATAGTTATGATAGTGGTTATGATGGCCACTGTTTTTTTTTTTATTGTTCTGTCAGAGCTTCTTGGAGCTTTTTGTTATGTTATATAATATATTCATATATTATATAATATTATATATTATAATATCATATATTTATAGCCAATCCAGAAGGCACACAATGTCGTAAGACGTTAATAATAGGTTAGAATTAGGTTGTAGTGTCAGGTGACCAAATATAAATGTATAAACGTTGTCTAAGGACAACGTTATTTTGATGTCAAATACTGACGTTTATTCTTCAGGTAAAGCAACCGAAATCTGATAGACATTATAATGGTAACATCAAGCTGTAACATCATTAGACGTTGAAATTTGATTGGTTTTACGTTGTCTTGGAAAGTGACAAGCATCCAACGTTGAGCCAACATCTTAAACCTACGTCATATTGACGTCAAATACTGACGTTTATTCGTCAGGTATGGCAACCGAAATCTAACGCCCCATTCACACGGGCTTCAGCGTCAACGCTTGACTGAAGGCGTGTCTGAAGTTGGGACTGGAGCAATCGTCATAGAAACGTCAGCCAATGAAATTCAGTCAGCAATAGGCCACCGTCTAGCTGGTGTATTTGCATACAGCGATCTGATTGGATGACGCTTCCGTCGGCGCTTAAAGTTGAGTTAGTCCCAACTTCTGCAGCGAGCAACGCCTCTGAAGCGGCGCTGACGGATCCACAATGCAGTTCGGCAACGCCTGACATCACCTATTCAAAGTGAATGGGAAACGTTGATGCTGACGCCCCGTGTGAATGGGGCGTTATAGACATCATAATGGTAACATCAAGCTGTAACATCATTAGACGTTGATATTTGGTTGTTTTTTGGTTGCGTTGGAAAGTGACCAAAATCCAACATCTATCCGATGACTTCGATCTGTCGTTGCGTTCTGATGTCAACCCAATTTTCATTTCCACCAAAAATGTAACGTCCCCCTACATTAGGGTACAACGTCAATCTGACATCATGTTGACATCCTGTGCCTGATGGGAACTTAATAGTGCATTGCACTAACAACGTCAAGGTTATTGCTTCAATTCCCATCGATAGCAATTATAGATAAAAACTTTGATCTGTGCATGGTGTAAATGTGAATTTTGGACTCTTACGTTTCTTAGAATAACTGGAAGTGGATAATAATAAGCTGGCAAACAGTTTACATATAGAATTAAATGATTAATGTGGATGTTTTTGATGTTCATATCTTTTCCTTTTTTTTTTTTTTTGAACGTACATTTTTATTTATTTTCAAACTTTCATTTACTTCTATAATTTTAAGAAAATGTAAAATAATGATAATAATAATAGGAATACGAAGGGATAAAGAGGGAAACATGAAATGAGTCCCCACTTTAGGGGATCCAAAAAGAAAAAAAAGAGAAGGCTTAACACTTAATCCACAAATGAGCCTTTTATATTTATACCTCATTAAACAAACGAATAGATGATATACCCCCAGCTATATCAAAAATTTCCTTACAAATTGAGATCTATTGATGGCAGATTTGAGTTGAAACCATTGTGTGTCCTCGAATTTCAGAAAAAAATGTGCCATTACCAGGGAATTAGTCCTCAGAAAAGTTTGTCATTTCACTCTCCATTCAAGCTTAATGCTGTTTTTTTTAATGCTGTATTTTTTTGCTAAGGGCTCAGTATAAGATGTCACTATAAGACCTGAAATTTGCTAAGAAAATGACCTCAGTAGAAAGGAAATCTGAGCAGCAGGAAGCTTGAGAATGTGCTCTTCGTTAAAATCGTTGGAGAACCATTGCAGAGATTCACACTCTTGTCTTCTCGTGGCTGTGTTTCAGGTACAGGCCAGCAGCTGCCAGCTTGGCGAGGAGGAGCATTTCCTGGCCTGAATGCGAACCGACTGCAGCTGGAGCATGTCCACTGCAGGCTTGACTGCCCAGGAGATCTGTTTACCCACGCAAAGCCTTTTCCTGCGGGGCAGCCACTGGCATAGCATGGCCGGAGCTAAGCCCTCTTGGAAATGCAATGACCTACGCAAGTGAGTGCAACACCACATGCTTTCCCAGTTAAAAACTGATTCCTTTTACAAGACCGATCAGGAAATGAACTTTCTTCAACATTTCATACGATGCTAATCAAGCAAATGTGTCTGATTGGCGTTTCTGTTCTTTATCTACAGCTTATACCTAAGCATTGATCCTTCTACGGATTATAACATTGAGTCTCAGAAAAAGGTGCTGCCGACATCATATTCAGCAGTGGAAAGTAAGTATCATAATGCTTATTGATATCAAAAGTTTGGTCACACTTTATTTCAAGGTGCTTTTCTAGTTGTTAACAAACCCTTAACTATGAATTTTGCCTTAACAACCTCCTACTTTGCTGCTTGTTAATAGTTATTAAGGTAGTAGTTGGGTTTAGGTATTGTGTAGGATTGGGTATGTTGAATAGGATCATGCAGAATATGTACATTATGTTAGTACAAACAAAAGTGTCTATAAGCTGCAAACAAGCCACTAGTTAATATTCAATTCAATTCAGCTTTATTTGTATAGCGCTTTTACCAGCCTGATCTCACGAGAAAACGTAAGTATTTTACGTTTTGCCAGTTTAGTGGCTAATTCGTACGAATTCGTACGAGTTCAGTCGTACGAAATGGTACGATTTTAAAAAGGAGGCGTGGCACCTGACCCCACCCCTAACCCCAACCGTCATTGGGGGATAAGCAAATCGTACTAAATTGTACGAATTAGATCGTACGAATTCATACGAATTAGCCACTAAATGAAAAAGTTACGAATTGCCGTGAGATTGTGTTGGCTTTTACAATGTAGATTGTGTCAAAGCAGCTTCACATAAATGGTCATAGTAACTGGAACAGTGTAGTTCAATTTTTAGTGTTTAAGTTCAGTTTAGTTCAGTTTAGCTCAGTTCAGTGTGATTTAATCATTACTGAGAGTTCAAACACTGAAGAGCAAATTCATCGATGCGTAGCTCTACCAATCCTGAACCATGCGAGCGAGCATGGTGAAAATTGTGAAACCATGCGAGCGAGCATAGTGAAAATTGTTCAGTGCCAATAGCCAAGTGGTAGTGTGTGTCGACATAAAGCACTGACGTGCTGACGGTGACCCAAGTTCGATTCCCAGCTCCAAGTCCTTTGCTGGTCCTTCCCCTCTCTCTGCTCCCAATGCTTTCCTGTCTGAAATCTCTAATGTCCTATTAAAATAAAGGTGAAAACCCCCTAAAAAAGTGAAAAATAAAAATAATAGTGAGAATTGGTACCTGCACTAAAGTGTTACCACAAGTTTTAAATGTAATAATTTAGTGTCACAATTTATAGGATCTCTTGTAATAAAATGATGATTCACACAATGAGTTCACACTTAGCTGTAAAATAATAGAGTGTAATTGGCATGCTGTTCCGGGAGAGAGCCCTGAGCTTGTAATATCATCGAGCCAGGGGCTCCCTCCCGTTAAAAGGGCGAGAGGGGAGTTCGAGCTCAGGTAGGTCTCGAGAACTCCCCTGCTTGTCGCCATGCGAGAAATGTAAGCTATGGTTGTCTTGGGTGATAATTTGGCTTAGTCGATTGACTATAGTGTATGTTTTTGGATGGTGGGAGGAAACTGGGGAACCCAGGGGAAACCCACACGAACACAGAGAGAACATAGAAACTCCACACAGAAATGCCAACCGGCCAGATAGGAGGTTGGACCAGTGTTGTTCTTGCTGTGAGGCAACAGTGCTAGCGACTGGGCCACTGTGTCGCCCTATCAGAAAAAAGAGGGGAAGTAGGGGTGTAAAGGGGGAAACTTCAAGACGAAGATAACTGGAGTGAAAAACTCTGGTTATTTATAATGCTTCCGTAATCATCTAATAGAGCAGATTACAGAGTTATGAGGTGCCAGCCATGTTGATCATAAGCACGTGGTCCTCTTGAAATTAGTTTATAAATAAACCACACTCAAAGTTAATAGCTGTCAGATTATAAGGACAACAATCAAATTGGAAAGCCGTACAAAAGGAACTACATTCCAATGAGCCATGTTTGATTTAAAGGCAATGGATGGCAAGATTTTCAAAGATACATTAGACTATTGATCACATTATTATTGTATGGCTTCTGAAGACTAATTTAGTCAAATTGATTTAGTGGTGCCTTTTTGGAGATTTACAGAAGTAGTCATGAACATTGTGCATGGATTGAGCTGCCTGAAGGTCCTTCAGAATTATCCTAAACATAAGCAGCATATGAGTGTGCTGCAAACTGAGGGAGTGAATTATGTTAATAGCGATGTGTTTTGGGGAACTATTCTGAATTACGGTGTATCAGACACTTGTATTGCTGTGCCTCAAGTGGTAGAGCATGGGGCTTGGAATATAAAGATCATGGGTTTAATTCTCAGAGAATGCACTAATCAGTAGATTCTGTGAATGCAGTACTAATTTTTTTAGATGAATGTGAACAAAATGAATATTTAAGGTAATTATTGTTGGGAACTGTCGGACAGAAGTAAAACATCTGTGCTGCTTGTGATCAGTTCACCTTTATCACTGAATCTAGTCAAATTATATGCAACTTACTAATCTTCATTCTCAATTTCTGCCCCTTTCTCAATCAAACAGAACAGCGGAGTCACAATAATTCAACAAACAGCACAGGAGCCCAGCCCTTGCCCCCTAAAAAACCTCGGCCTTCCCAGCTCACTTTACACACGGAGCCCTATACGTCAAATCCTGCCAAAGACGACCAAGTGGTTCCCTGCTTTGAACGTTTGACTGTATCTGACCGCATCAGTCCTCCACAGACGCCCAGTCGAGCCACCAAACCCCTTCCCCCAATCCCCGGCTCTGCGGAGCTTTCCCCTGATCAGGCTATGGACAGTGAAGTAGAGTTTTTCAATGGAGATGAAAATCACTGCCTAGTTTCCGAATCTTGCTCCAAAAACTCTCCGTTCCGCTATGGGATGCCCAGTAGGAGGAGTTTCAGGGGCTGTGGACAAATTAATTATGCCTACTTTGAAGGTCCCACATCCCAGCAGAAACAGCAGCAACAACAACAGAAGGCGAGACAGGAGCGGGAAAACCAACAGAGAGAACAAGAACTTCGTGATCAGCAACAGAACTGTATACGACAGCAGGAACGTACGCAAAGAAAGCTGCGACGGTCCCATTCTGGGCCCGCGGGCTGCTTTAACAAAACCGCCTCCTTCAGATACTCCAGTCACCACAGGTACACACACAACCTGGATAAACCAGAGGTTCCTCCAAGAGTCCCAATTCCCCCACGACCAATCAAAACCGGAGACAACCGCCGCTGGTCAGCCGAAGTCTCATCGGGAGCCAACAGCGACGATGACCGACCTCCGAAAGTTCCCCCTAGAGAACCTTTATCTGCGTGTCCACGCACACCCAGCCCAAAGAGCCTCCCCATATACTATAACGGGATCATGCCCCCTACTCAGAGCTTTGCTCCGGACCCTAAATACGTCAGTCGTGGTTTGCAACGACAAAACAGCGAAGGCTCGCCATGCATTCTTCCTGTCATGGAGAACGGCATGAAGGCCAGCAACACGCACTACTTTCTTTTGCCACAGCGGCCGTCATACCTAGACAAACATGAGAAGTATTTAACGGACAGCACAGCGAGTCGAAGCACAAGCGCTTCCGATTCGAGTTCAGACTGGGACTGTCAAAGCAAACGAAAAACGACGCACCAAATAGACTTGGTATGAACTAACCAAGTGCACAAAAGACTTCTTCGCTGCTTTGTTGCAGTTTTGCTCGTAAGTTTGAGCAGGTTACAATTAAATAGCAGTTACTGGGATTTCCTCTTGTTTATTTTTTGCTCTCGACAGTTCTCTTTGAGCAAGCTCAAACTATGTTTTTAATTTCATTGCTATGTGAAATGGTTAAGTGTTGATAACATGGTGCAGTTGTTTGGTATCAGCCGGTCTGGTACCGCCATACTTCAGTGTTGTACTTTTTTTTTTTTATATATATCGCATTGAAGATTGTTTAGATGAACATTGAGCACGTTCCTCTGATCATAGGGACATAGGGTCAGTAAAGCTTCTGTACGTTCGCGTCGTCTACCATATATGAAGTATAAACACGGCCTGCTTTATTCCGGTCGGCTTTTTAAATGAAGGTTATTCCCTCTTACTGCATTGCACACAAGAAATCTGACACATGCACACTCTTTTGCAGTTCTTCTGTTGGACTAATGCTCTGCGCTTTTGTCCGGACACTCTTTTGTGTGCTTTTTTTTTGTTTAATGTGACCTGTCTGTACAACCGTGTGTGTGTGTGTACGCGTGTGTTACATAGGAACAGGCTGAGTATTTCCTTTCTGTTCTGAGTTGTGCGTGTGCGTGAGCGATTGGAGAGCTGAATGTGTTACATTTGCCCAGTTTTGGCACTGCTTTTTAAGCTTTCATAAGCTGCTTAAAACGGCAGCAGAAATGTTGCCCTCTGAATGAACGGAGTATTTCCGATTCCTGGCTTCTCACCGAGGTGTCGTGTGTCTTTTGTTGCACAAAAAAGCAATACTTTGAAAACCTGTGAATGCGTTTCTGTGAATGTGTT